>NC_136264.1:13878051-13905551 GCF_964187855.1 Myxine glutinosa
CTTCTTATTAAACACTCAAAATCATGATTTCTCATGCTTGTGGAACTGCATTGCTGAGGCAGTCCAAAATCTATCTTCACTTCAGGCCTTCAAAAGTTGACAGTGTATCACAATTTTATGCAATCGTCTACTTCTACCCATGGCACGATATTTTCTACCCCATTAATCCTCCCCTGTCAAAGGTCTCTTCCTCACTGGTTATGATGTTCATCCCCTCGCCTCTCTACTCACTTTCATCATTCATTCCGTTCCTTGATAAGTGTCCACCTATTGTTCCACTGTCTGTACTTTGTGTTTCGGCCCTCCATCACATAAATTACCATTCTTTCATTTTAAGTGTAGCCTTTGTGTACAAAAATGTACGTCCCAATGCCAGGGCCAAATCACCAGCAAGTAGTATTTTTTTTTTTTTAAGATGGGTGCCCGACCTTTCTTCTTCTTCTTCTTCTTCATCTATCAGATAGGTGCCAGAGTGATCTTGAGGTCCAGCACATACTTTAAAAAAACATAAAAGGTAATTTTTGTAATAAAATAACTATCGTACTTCTCACAACTTGCAATAAAAAGATTTCATAGTCTACTATTTCATGGTACACTAAATATTTACCCCGAGGAGTACAGATCAACCCGTTATTTTAACACTCGCTAGCACAAATATAAAGAATTCACAATGAGCTTCATTCTGCATTCCAGAACATCTTTACCACCAGCAAGAAGGTGTTACTCATCAAACTCACGTTATCTGGTCGGTCATGTTGTCATACATTAAATGAGTGCCATATATGAATTTTTAATAAATATTGTTCATTTTTTTGGCGTATGGTTGATAGCAGCACATCAATCTTGCTGGAGTCTTTTTATCGTCAAGGCAACAAAAGTGCCAAGGCCATGGCACATCCATCCATTTCACATCAATTAGCGGCAAAAGGGCTGTGGCTGCATCCCAGATACCATTAAGGAACTCAAATTGGACCTGGCAGCCAGTTACGGCAGTACTTCATTGGACGTCACATCCCAAATAGGATTTCATCCAGATACCAACGAGACACATTTGATGGGAGAGGAGAGGGGGACACACGCACACACACACACGCACACACAATCGAGGTGGATACTTTGAGACCTGGTAAGTCTCCGTTCCACCTTATGAAACACGCATATGGAGATAACAACCAACGGGACATTACCAGTTACATTGAATTTGGTAAAATCCGTTTTTGTATCGATTAGAAAACAGGTGTGACTTTGGTCTGCTCTTCAATCATTCCTCCCCTTAGTTATCGTGACTTCCGCAGTGTTCACTTCATTATCTTCCATTCCTTCAGAATTATGTGAACAAAATTTGTTAGTCATGCAAATGTTATCACATCACACACATTCTTAAGGAGATTAATTCGCTCCCTATTCACACAACGAATCACCCAAAACTCAGACTCATCACTTACATGATGTCACTTACTTACAAAAAGCCACAAATAGCCTCGCTCCATCAGACATTGCCAATCCTATTCACACTTATAATCCAGTCTGTTCTGTACATTCTGCACATCTCAGCTTCCTCGCTGTGCCAATTACACGATTGAAAATCATCAGTATTCAGGCTCTTTCTAAAATTGTTCACCAGCTTTGGGACTCTTTTCCGAGTCATATTCACTCTGCTCCCACTTATTAGATACACCATTAAAGACATCTTTTAAATAGACGTTTGGGCAGTCTATCTTCTTGACTAACGCTCCTTTTTCACCGTTGTATTTATTTTATCCATATAATAGATCAATTTGATTTTCACCGTATGTACTACATTTTAAGTTTTATTAATTCATTTTCTTTTTCTTTTTGTTCTGTTCAGCATCCAAGGATTTTATTTTTCCATAAAAGGCAGTAAATAAATAAAATATTTATTCATCGGAACATGATAGCCTGGTGTTGGCCTAGCGGTTAGGGTGCCGGCTTGGGATCCGAGGATCCTGGGTTCTAATCCCGGTCGATCGCTGAATTAACGCCAGGGGGGTTGAATCAGCCTGTCATCCTTCCGGGGTCGGCAAATTGAGTACCAGTTCACTGGTAATTCCCTGTTTGTCGCAAGAGGCGACTTACAGGGCTGGTGGCAGGAAGGGCATCCGGCTGTAAAACATTGCTTCAAAAAGGGGACCAGGGTGCCTAAAAAAGGCCAACCCCTGCTCTGCGGGGGAAAATGGCCTCTGAAGGTGGTTCTATTCATCGGAACATGGTACAGGGAATGACATATTTAATTTAAAATTGATGAAGCTTCCTTACATCATTTATTTCGATAGCTGATACAGTAAGCAAATGATCACAACCAAAGCTTTTAATATTCACCACTACTGTGGCATAGGAGAGTGGGGTTCTTAATCACTGCCATTTTCACTCCCTTCGAGACTGCACAAAATGTCTCTCAAACTCCACACCAGACTTCACCTTATTTTATTCTTATATGCATCACTATTTTGGGGCACAATTATAGGAATGAGATGACCATGAAAGAGCAGGATGACAGAGGGTAAAAAAGCAACATACCGACTGCTAACCAATAGGGCAACAGGCAGATACAACAAGCAAGAAAAAGAAGAAAAACAAGAGGAGAGAGGAAGAAAAATAAACCTGAAGGTAAGGGGGTTGGTTGGCTGAAACTGGATTGAAACTGGCATGGGTATGGATGGGGTATGACATGAAATGGTGTTGCAATTCCAGCTTGAAGGCCTGGAGGGAAGGGTGAGATTGAACAGCTTCAAGTTCCACCAAAGAGTAGAGATGGGCAGGGGCAGTAAACCTGGATAGTGGGAGTTGCAGCAGGAGGGGGTTTATATAAGAAAACATGCATCCTGGAGGAGTTGGAGAGGGTCAGAGGGCTGAGGCAGCAGAAGGAGGAAAGCTGGAGGCAAATATGTCTCTTCCCCACCAGTCTCTCTCCCCCTCCCGTCTCCCCTGTTTCTCCCATCCCCCTCCTCCCTCCATCCTCCCATGTGTTAGACGAAGCGACTGTGTTATCCAGGAACCTTTTCTAGTCAAAAATAAGGTAGTGTTGTTGATCCAAAATGTGTGTTGTCCTTGGCTGATCACCTACATACACAAGAAAATTGCAGAATAATTGTTGCAAAACTTTGGACAAAAATCGTGACAAATAAACAGACAAATAAAACTAAGAAAAAAAGATTTTTAGCTCTTACACGAGCCTCGATCTTGTATCCGAAAAAAAAGTAAAAAAAAGTGCTTAGCGAGATACTTGCAAAATCCAAATATAAAATAGTTGCCAAGGAAACAACAATTTGGTGTTTTGGGAAATTTGAGCTATCAAGTATTTTACATGATGGAATGTGTGCACAACAAATTTGGTTCACACATTTTATTAACTGCAGCCTAATGTGTTTTACATGTTTTGGATGACATTGGCCTTGACTTTTGACTAGTTTTGACCAGATTTTATGCACATATACCAGACATGCAAACAAATAGGCAGTGCAAGTTTCAATCTGATATCTTGAAAAATTCCTGAATTTTGGCAGTAATGAAAACACAAAAATATCCCATTTCATGAAAAATGGGGGTGAAATTGTTCTCGTGGCCATCATTTTCTCTTTGCCAAGTGGGACCTTTCTCTTTGCCAAGTGGGACCTTTCTCTTTGCCAAGTGGGACCTTTCTCTTTGCCAAGCGGGACCTTTCTCTTTGCCAAGCGGGACCTTTCTCTTTGCCAAGCGGGACCTTTCTCTTTTCCAAGCGGGACCTTTCTCTTTGCCAAGCGGGACCTTTCTCTTTGCCAAGCGGGACCTTTCTCTTTGCCAAGCGGGACCTTACTCTTTGCCAAGCGGGGCCTTACTCTTTGCCAAGCGGGACCTTTCTCTTTGCCAAGTGGGACCTTTCTCTTTGCCAAGCGGGACCTTTCTCTTTGCCAAGTGGGACCTTTCTCTTTGCCAAGTGAGACATTTCCCTATGTCACTAACGAAGATGAGCAGAACCTGAAAAAAAAGAAAGATAAATTTAAATAATTAATTATACTTTGCATCCTCTTAGCCTGGTACTGAGGTTGTTTACCAATGGGGGCCGTTTGATTATGACTGGTGAACCTCAAGTATTATTGCAGAAGGCCCTCAGACAGGTCTAACAGGGTATGCAGGATCTTAAGGGACTGAGGGTTCTAATGGGTCTAGAGGTTCTTAAAGGGTCTGAAGGGTCTTAAAGGGTCTTGGGGTATAAAAGGGTCTTGGGGTATAAAAGGGTCTTTGGGGTCTTAATGGTCTAAAGGGTCTGAAGGGTATTCTGGGTCTTAAAGGGTTATAAAGGGTCGAAAGGTATTATGGGTCTTAAGGGTGTTCAGGACTTCAGAATCTTAAGGGTCTTGTGGTTATAAAAGGTCTTTGGGGTCGAAAGGGTCTTAATGGTCTAAAGGGTGGTGAGGTGTTTTAAAATAGGTGGGGGTGAGGTGTTTTAAATTACGTAGTGGTGAGGTGTATTAAAATAGGTGGGGTGAGGTGTTTTAAATTACATGGGGGTGAGGTGTTTGAAATTACGTAGTGGTGAGGTGTTTTGAATTACGTGGTGGTGAGGTGTTTTAAATTAGGTAGGGGTGAGGTGTTTTAAATTACGTGGGGGTGAGGTGTTTTAAATTACGTGGGGGTGAGGTGTTTTGAATTACGTGGGGGTGAGGTGTTTTGAATTACGTGGGGGTGAGGTGTTTTGAATTACATGGTGGTGAGGTGTTTTAAATCATGTGGTGGTGAGGTGTAATCGTCCCATACTCCTGGCTCTGGGGGGTTGCTTGTGTACATCTCTCTTCTACGGCCAAACTTTTGATTTTCCTGTTCTATATGTTGAGACCCTTGGAAAAAATCTGGGTAACACTCCCAGATCAAGTACGTTTTTTCTGCACACCCCAATACGTAATTATGACTTGAGGCCAATTAGCCGAAATAGCAAAATTCAGTTTTCATGGAATAATTCAAGAGTAGGCAGCTTTAGATTCAAATGTAACATTTATTTATCATGTTTAGACATAACTAACACATTTTTAGCATGGTTCAATACTATAAACTGTCTTTTTTAGAAAAAAAACCCGTCATTTAGCTTTTTTTTCTCCAAAAATCACTTTCAGTTTGAAAGGCGCTCAAAATCCGATCACCTCTCATACACCCAATTATGTAGATAAAGCAACCAAAATTTGTCAGAAGCTTCCTTATGAAGCCCTTTAATAGGGATAAACATGGGTTTCTTTGTGGCTTATCAGTCTTTCACATTTTATATTTTCAGCATATGGTCCGACCTCGCCGATTTTTACAGCAGTACAAACGTAACTAATATCCATTTTTTGTTTTTCAGGCGTGGCCGCTGACGATGGAGTCTGTTACTCTCTCAGGACCGCCCGAAGACAGTTCGTTTGATGCAACTAACTGCATCATCTGCCAGAAAAGCGCGGGGGATAAAACTGTGAGCACAACTAATGGTTGCAAAAGGATACGAGAAGCAAGTTACATCCACAATGATCAAGTTTCCAAACGGCTTAAGCTGGTTAAAGGAGATGGGTTTGTTTATCATGTGACCAATGACTGTTACAAAAAATACACCATGACTTCAGTTCTCAATAGGAAAAGGAAGAGTCTCGCTGTATGCCAAGACCTGTCCCGTTCTGAGCAGGAAGAAGATAGAAGTACTCGTTCTAAGGCCGTCCGACATCCACCGAATACAGAGACGTCCACAACAGCCTTACGTCAAGTGAAGTGTATTATCTGTGACAGTACATCACACAAACAACAGTACACGAAATATCGCATTAGTGAATCGGGCCGTGCTTCAGCCTTTCTGGCTGCGACAAACTTCTTTCAAGATGATGTGTTCACCCGAACGTGCGACCTTCAAGATGCGCATTCTGTGTTTGGAGCAGATCTGTACTACCACAGGGACTGCATGACTAAATACTTGTATAAGTATGACTCTCGTGATAAAGCTTCCATACCAAAAGTGTCTGAGAAACAGCTTGCTTGGAATCAGGTTGTTAAAGAGTTAGAGCAAGGCCTAAAAGAAGGGAGGGGTTATGAACTTAGTGCTATCAGAGACTCTTTGAACAATATTGATGACAAATGTAACTTTCGTAATAGAGATGTAAAAGTTTTCTTGTTGAACACTTTTGGTAATGAGATTGATTTTACATATCCCAGTTCGTTCAAAAAATCAATGATGGTATTCAGTGTTCCAAAGAAAGTGTTAGCTGAGCGCATTCGTTCCCTTGATCCTGTTCAGGTATGCGCTGGTGTGATTAGGAAGGTTCTAGATGAGTATGATTTTGGCCTTGACGATAGCTTTTGTGATGCGCATGATCTAAAGCATTCCTTGAGCGAGATGAATATCCCTGAACCTGTACTACGTTTTTTCAGTCATTTGTACAATTTCAATCCTGACACATATGCAAAAGCAGCTGAAGCTGTCATGACAGAAAGTTATGAACCAGTTGATGAGGATGAAGAAGATGATGATGACTACGATACCGGTAGCAACCCATCAGGTAACAGCCTCTCCACACAGCGTTGCAGAAAGATACAATCTGTCTTCCAAGTCATGTACTATATCCATCACTGCGGTAGAAAGAGAACTCCAATGCATATTATGAATGCGGAATCAGTTCATGGTCTTGGGCGTGGTGGCAAAATTGTAACTACAGTTCTAAACCACGGAGGACTAGCAATCAGCTACCCGGAGCTGCGTAGGTACCAACATGACCTTGCCACGTTTACAGCACAGCACAACAACGATCGCGTTTCACTGCCGTCACACTTTGATCCTGGGCAATTCACCTCCGGTGCAATTGACAACTGGGACCATGAGGGGGCAAATGTATCTGAACATGACACTGTGACTGTTCTCTACCAAGACAAACCCCCGTCGTCGACCAGTAAACCAAAGATTTCTGACACGCAGGTCACACATGGTCCACAGTCATTCAGTTTAATATTAAAATGCCAGGTACTGTCCGACTTTCACAAGCCTGCACGCCGTGCTGACATCCCAGCAACTTACAAAGTGGCCGAACTGCCTTACACTTCCTCCGAAGCCGATGCAGCAAAACTGAAGAATATTTATTGGTCCCTCGCACGCTTGAACGTCATGCATGATGAAGTGTCCATCTACCCCGAGTCACAAACAATGCCATCTTGGAGTGCTAGCAACTCTGTTTGGACGGAGGAGGCCATCCCATTAAAGAATCTTGCATTTGTGCCTGTTCTGCCGCATCCAGTTACAGAGTACGCGACAGTTTATACGGCTATGAAGAACTTTATGGACATTGGTTCTCAGCTGACTCAAAATGAGATACCAATGTATTGTGATGAAGGTGTTTATTGCATCGTCCGTGATATACAACTGCTGAGACCAGAGGAATTCAGGACCCTGGTTCCATGCCTGGGAACGTTTCACTTAGTGAAAACTGTTTTGAAATGTATTGGCAAACTCCTGGATGGAAGTGGCGCGGACATCACATGGTTGCAGGCTGGTGTTTTTGGTCCAACTGTCATCGAGAATTCTGTTCTACATGGAGGTCACTACAGCCGCTGTCTTGAGGGTATGCAGCTCCTTGCTGAAGCCTTTGAACGCCTCCAGTACAAAGAATTCTTCTCCGAGAAAGGCATCGACCAATATACACATGAGCTTGCCATCCTGACGAACCTCCAGTCTAGTGTCAAGGAGAAATGCATCACAGATAGTCAGAAGTATATGGTTCAGTTTGCTGATGCATCAAAAACGTTGGTCGAAGATTTGAACAGATTCATCCAAACACGGTCTGATACCAATGAAAACTTCAAGTTCTGGACTCAGTTCTTGCAAATGATGGATATTGTCCGTGATCTGTTGAGAGCTGATCGTGAAGGGATTTGGGAACTGCATCTCGACGCTGTCCAGCGTGCATTGAACCTGTTTGCGGCATTCGATTCGACCAACTACTTGCGATGGTGTTCTCTCTACCTTGAAGACATGCGACGTCTACCTGAGACTGCACCATCAGTTCATGAACAATTTGCCAAAGGCAATTTTTCAATCAGAGAGATACCCGGCCGATTCACCGCTGTTGGAGGAGACCAGAAATTAGAGCAAAGCATTAACCTTTCATCTAAGTGCAGCGATGGAGTCATTGGACATGCAAAGCAAAAACAGTATGTCGCCCAGTGGGACCTAATATACCATGAAATGATGGCAGTGAAGAACCTACATCGGCAATACAGTGATGTGATTGACAGGACACATGAGACTTACAGCCACCACGAATCATCTCAAGCCACAACGAACCGCAAAGAAGGACATATTCAGGAGATGATGAGATTCATTGAAGAGAAGGGGTCCCCTCTGTCTCTAGACGCTTCCAAAACACTACAAAACTTTGTGACAAAAGAGGTTATGTCCGATGATATAAAAACTGACATGCTCAATGCCTTTTCAAAAGGAAAAGAGAAGTACCTGAAATTCAGAAAGGAAAGGTTTGTCACCAAGACTGAACGAATAAGCAGTACCATTCACCGCACAAACTTGGAGACGATGAAAACTCTTCGAAAGAAGCCACAGAAGACTACCAAGACGACAGTGAAGGAGATGAGCATCGCTGAGAGAAACATAGAAATAGCTCGGGAGCGTGGCCTCACCACTGATGATCTCTTAAAGTACGATGTTGTTCCCTCCCCAGTGTTGTTTGATGATGCAGGAATGATGACTAAACCAGCAAAGAGCCAGCTACTGAAGGAGTTGGAGACGCACCTAAAACCGGAAGAATTTACATATAGTCATCGGAAAGACGCATCATTTGTAGTTGACATCATGGCCACAATCCGAAAGGTTAATGTTACGAAACTCTCCAAATTCAATGACCTTCTATCAAATTTCATGTCATTTTCGGCCATATATCATCGGTTTGGGCGGACTGACTATGTCTTTGACATGTATTCTGATGACCCATCAGTGAAGGACAGCGAGAGGAAAAGGCAAAGTGACACTCTACCCATCGAATATACTTCAATAGAGCCATCAACACCACTACCTAAGGATATGAACACATTCTGGCCTTCCAACAACAACAAACTTCTCCTTGAAAAACTGATCTACAGCCATGTTCGTTCAAATATTGCAAATACCGGTCAGTACCCAACTGTACTCGGACAGGTGACCAGAGAGAACGAGGATTGGAAATGTATGAAAATGCACAATGGAGATGAGAGCGCACTGGTACACCTTCAATCCACATTTGAAGAGGCGGATCTTCGCATACTCCTTCATGTTTTGGACGCGCTCAAAGAAGGACACAAAATATGTGTTGTCATCTCCAATGATACTGATGTAGTTGTTGCCTTGCTCCACCACATGCCTGTCTTTCTCCAACATGACCTAGAGGAGCTGTGGGTACGAGCTGGATTGGAGATAGCACTCGGTATGTGCCCCTTCATACCTTGTTCGAGTGCATCGGATGTCAACTCTGTGCTGTTCTTCCTGCCGTACACAGTCTTACAGGATGTGATATCACTAGCAAAGTTGGGACCAAGAAAGCCGCCTTGAATGCCGAGCCAGAAAAGTTATTGAAGCACTTTGGAGGGTTGCCGACCCTTTCTCAGCCTTTGATCAAGAATGCAGAATCCTACTTGGTCAAAGTACTGAAACCAAAAAGCGATGCGAAGAAATTTTCGAACTTGCGTGCGGAGATCTTCCATCATGTCAAAGGGAGTTCTCATCACAACCTGCCACCAACCAGCCAAGGTCTCCTGCCACATATGAAGCGTAGCTTTTTCAATGCCTACAATATCATGCATGCTTTGGAGCTTCATCAAGATTCTGAAAATGTGATCGCACTTAAGCCAGAGGATTGTGGTTATACGCATGACAAGGAACAGCTGATACCTGAGACAACGTGGAAAACTCTAGAATCACATTGGACAGTTGTCTGTTCATGCACTAAGTGTGCCAGGTCAACATGCCCCTGTAGGACCGCCATAGTCAAATGTGTAAATTTTTGTCATTGCAAAAAGGCTTCCCCTGATGCCTGCAAGAATCCTGTCGCTTGATAAAGAGTACATGTATTGAAGTTGCACGGGTGGTAAATGGTGGTAATTGACAGCACGCGCTTCCTTGTTATGACAGTTATATTGGGTTTGTGGACATGTTATGATTTTAATTCATGAATCCTTAAGCTATGTAAGTGTAATAGTTTTGCTTAAGCTGAATTTTGAGCGAAATTTAGTCAACATCATTGCCAGGAGGTGTTTGGCGGCCATTTTGAAATTATGCAAATTAGGTATATTCAAAAGGGGTTGATTATGGTTCCAATGAATAGCTTGCTATCAAAAACCCATACATAGACACCAAAATCAGCCGAATATCACACTTACTTCTAAAGTTAGACCAATTTAACCAATTTTGGTTTATACCGCTTTTTGGGGTAGGGGTAACCTTTGTTAACATTTGACCCCACTGTCACTATACAATATAATGAATCATAAATATGATGCATGGAATTATTAAAGGGCTTCATAAGGAAGCTTCTGACAAATTTTGGTTGCTTTATCTACATAATTGGGTGTATGAGAGGTGATCGGATTTTGAGCGCCTTTCAAACTGAAAGTGATTTTTGGAGAAAAAGAAGCTAAATGATGGTTTTTTTTCCTAAAAAAGACAGTTTATAGTATTGAACCATGCTAAAAATGTGTTAGTTATGTCTAAACATGATAAATAAATGTTACATTTGAATCTAAAGCTGCCTACTCTTGAATTATTCCATGAAAACTGAATTTTGCTATTTCGGCTAATTGGCCTCAAGTCATAATCACGTATTGGGGTGTGCAGAAAAAACGGACTTGATCTGGGAGTGTTACCCAGATTTTTTCCAAGGGTCTCAACATATAGAACAGGAAAATCAAAAGTTTTGCCGTAGAAGAGAGATGTACACAAGCAACCCCCCAGAGCCTATACTACCAAACGTCCAGTCTACCCCTCCCTGATGTATGTGCTGAGGGGTTCTTTTTTTTAATTGTTGTTTTTTTTTTTCAACCTAAATCTTCAACCTAAATCTATATAAATAAAGGAGGAATGTCTGTGTGTCTGTCTGGATGTCCGCTTATAACTCAAGAACTACACATCGGAGAAAAGTTTTAGACACAGATTCGGAATCAGCATAAAATTCCGGTGGTTATAGGCTACTTTTTATTTTAATATCAATGGTTTAAAAAACCGGGCCAGCTGCAATTCCATGGTGTAGTTTGTGGCGGCACTATTTCCCCTTTCCGATCCCATGACGCATTGCGGCTCCGATTCGCGATAAGGTCTATGCGCTATCACCGACACTTTTCCACCTTTTCCATACCTTTTAATCAGATTTACCTTATCGTCCATCGTAACCACATTACGCTTGGAAACACTAGCATTATCCTTGTTCGGACCCATGGCTAACACAGACACAGTAAAGGAATACTGTACGTCGCCTCTGTTTTGAATGAGAATCAGCAGTTGCACGTACGTACAGTATACTGTACATACATATTATATATATTTTTAATGTGCTTTTTATTGTATTTTAAATTGTTTTTTAGCTTCTTTTATTGTTAATTTATGTACTATTTTATTTATTTTAAATATATTTTTAAGGAAAACAAATGTTTTCACGTCCGTAGGAGTGACGTAATGTCGCACATAATGACGTTCGCTGCCCGGTCATGAAAGAAATTATGATTCTCTTGCCAAAGTGACATGAAGATCAGGCAGTAAACCTCCCAACTGAGTTTCTCAACAGTCGGGCTGTGGCCTCAAGTGGAATTGCAGCTACACTTCTTGAAGGAGGAAGGACAGCTCTGGCTGTGGCCTCAAGTGGAATTGCAGCTACACTTCTTGAAGGAGGAAGGACAGCACACTCAACTTTCAAACTGCCTTTGGATTTGACCAAGCAAGACACCCCAACCTGCAACATTAGCAAGAATTCAGCAAACGCCAAGATCCTTCAATAGTGCAAAATCATCATCTGGGATGAGGCTACTATGAACCACAAGCAGGCATTCGAAGCAGTGAACAGAACACTCCAAGATATTCGCAACAACAAGAAAATCATGGGTGGTGTGACAACTGTTCTGGCTGGAGACTTTCATCAGACTCTCCCAGTCTTCCAACGGGGCACAAGAGCAGATCAAGTCAAGGCCTGTATCAAGTCTTCTTATCTCCTCTGGCCACATGTGCAAAGACTTACCCTGAATACCAACATGAGAGTCCACCTTCTTGGTGACAACACTGCAGGGGCGTTCTCAAGCCAGCTTTTGAAAGTTGGCAATGGCCTATACCCTCAAGATGCATCAGAACAAATAATTCTACCATTTGGACAGTTTGTTGAAACAAAAGATGACGATCAAAAAGGTCTTTCCCAATATGGAGACCCAGTTCCAGGACTCATCATGGCTTGCTGAAAGAGCCATTTTGGCCCCCAAGAACAATGCTGTTCAAGAGATCAACAATTTGCTCCTCCACCAACTTCCCGGTCATGAAAGAAATTATGATTCTCTTGACAAAGTGACAGATGAAGATCAGGCAGTAAACTTCCCAACTGAGTTTCTCAACAGTCTTCAGCCTCAAGGACTCCCAACACACAGTCACAGGTTGATTCTCAAGGTGGGAGCACCAATCATGCTTCTAAGGAATCTTGATCCACCAAAGCTGTGTAATGGAACACGATTGACAATCCAGCAAATGATGCCGCATGTCCTGGAGGCAACCATCCTCTCAGGACAATACAGAGGAGAGAAAGTATTCATTCCAAGGATACCACTTATTCCACCTGACCTTCCATTCTCCTTCAAGAGGATTTCAGTTCCCCATCAGGCTATGTTTTGCTATGTCCATCAACAGGGCGCAGGGGCAATCAATGAAGGTTGTAGGCCTGAACTTCACAGAATAAGTGTTTGCCCATGGCCAGCTGTACGTGGGCTGCTCGAGGGTTGGAAAACCAAGCAATCTTTATGTCTTGGCACCAAGTAAGAAAACCAGAAATGTTGTATACCCAGAGGTTTTGAGAAATTGAAAATTGAAAAAATGTCATGTCGGAAATGTACTGTGATATTGCTCTAAAATATACATGTTCTTTTCATCATATATTTGTCTTATTCTTATTCAACCCGGGTGCCGGGTACCTCAGCTAGTTGCTTATAAAAATGTAATATCACAAACACTACAAATAAATTTGTGCAAAATAATTGTTAGTATTATCATTGGTGTAAGTCATGACAACACAGCAACTCAGGTACAGTCATTATCCTCAGCTAAAATAAGTCTGTTCCTCTGTAACGACGCGTGGTGAGGCGAGCGCAGCAAGCCGAGCCAAGCTAGTGTATATATATATACCTACATTATATATTGTTACAGACGCGGTTTTGGATGTTAGTTTACCGAGCGGTTTGGTATGACCGCGTCTGCACAGTTTACCCGATTATACTCGAACGTTGGCCGAGTCGCGCTATGCTAAATCAATTAAGGAAAGGACACAACAGCTGGGTTAAATGACACGACACCAGGGGTACAGTTCTCAAGACCTCCGGAGGAGGTTATAATATGGGATATGCGGAACGTTTAGATTACAAGGACAAGAGGGACAGCATAGGAAGGTGGGCACTTAATCACGGCCTTATAGTAGCCCCGACAGACCACAGATAAACAGGACAAAACTGACTCACACAGGGATTGATGGCAAGGAAGGGCAGGTCGTCGATGGTCAGCACAAGGTGCACCTTGGCTCAGGGACAGGATCCACACGGTCCGAAAGATGCAGGGAGGTCTCTCAGCTCTCGGAGGTGGCGACTGGTTCTTCTTCAAGCTGGGGGCGCATCTCACGTCACGTCCGGTAAGTGGCTGCGTATATCCAGCGGGGAGTGACACGCCCTCGGCTCGTTAGCTCCGCCCCAGATGGAATCGGCCCGTTGCTTCTTATTGGGTGCGGGGGGTTACCGGGCTCCGCCCTTGACGAGGGGCCGACAGTCAGCCCCTTCGTGGTAACCCCGTCGGCGCACATGGGCAATGGCGGCTAACCAAGCCGGAGTGAGGACGCACACTCCCCGCGCGCTGTTGTTGTAGTTGTTGTTGTTGTTGTTTCATGAGGAAGATGGGAGGAGGTATGGGGAGGTCCTAAACTCACTACTGGTGCCATACAATCACATTCTGGTGCAACGAAGAGTCAGAATTAATGGAAACGAGTCCTTAACTGACATAGACTAAGAATAACTAGCAAGAGGTCCTATAGTTGTCTACGTGAGATGCGGTGAACCTGGGCACGACAGTTAATGGGGGAAAAAGGGGAAGGTCGGTTCTACAGAGTGTTGTTTACAGACAATGGGACTAGGGAATGGGGGATTGGGGATAGTTGGGGAGTATTGGGGAAATAGGGGAATATTTACAAGCGGATATGGATGGAGGCCAAATCCCATATCCGCAACATTGCACCCTTCTCTACCTCGGGGCGTCCCGACCCGATAAATTTTTACCTACTTTAGTGTGGCACTCAGATGTAGTTCCCTCTACTATTAACTCTACCCTGAGTGCGACAGTTTTACAGATATTCACAAATGAGTAAATATGTCCCCCTGCGACGTTGCACCCTTCTCCTCACAGAAACACACCCACAGGATAACCGAATCACGGAAAGAATCCTCAAACTAAACATACAGCCGGTAGGGAGCATTATTTACACAAGACTACGCTGATATTTACACTACGATCCAGGACCTGTTTTTGGAGGAACACATGCAGATGTTATGCATATAGAGAGAGCATGCATGCCAGCATCGATACACCAACCCACGAGTGCTCTGTGGCCTTACGGCCTTTAATAATGTGCAGAGCACCCCATCCAAGCACCAAAAGCACCACCCCATAACACAGTCAGCACCATCCGGTGCACCAATAAAGTGTTTATAAATCACCGGTGGTGTCGCAGCCGGCCGATGTTCTGCCGCTGGTCTTGCCTTCATGTGGTGCACTTGGCCTTCTTGCTTCTTTCAAAAATAAAGAAAGGCGCCAACCGCGTCCATTTCTGTATTGTGGCTGTCAGGGGGCCAACTAAAAGTGGTTCACCTGTATGGCATAGGTGCCACGTTGACCCATAGGTCCATCAACGGGTGGTGCTTGCCCGCAAAAGACTGCGGTCCATGGTGGGCGGCCACAAACATTGCGGTCCATATGGTGTATCGATCCCGGCAGCAAGCAGCGAAAGTGCAGGCCCACAACTGCGAAGCCAGCACCTCTCTCTCCTCTCTCTCTGCCCCAAAACCAGATCCTCGGAGGTGGGAGACAAAAGAAGAAGACAAGTGAGTAAGGTGGTAAGGGCACAAAAGTGCACGCAATAGAAGGTAATGCACACTGGGGGCACATGGGAACCAGGTGAGACAGGTACGTTCCTACCGTACGCCCCCCCCCCCCACCAGGTAACCTACATTGCCCCTCCCTTACCCCTTACTGTATCCACAAAACACAACACTACCCATAAACATCTACTTTACAAATCAACAACGTCCCTACTGTCTTCCCCGTTCCTCCCATAAACCAAATTCGTCTTCTCTCCCTCCTAACCAATCAAATTTGCCATTTTCAACTCTCATCAAAATTTGCCATCTCCAACTCAACATCATAATTTGCCATCACCAATTCATCATCAGTCCCTCCTAGGGAGGGAGAGATGGAATCACCCCAATGTCTCATCCACGTCGTGATGCGTCTCACAAATCCAAACAGCAATTCTCATTTCCTGCACACAGAACAAAGAAAACACAGGTGTGGAGTCATCATCACCACAGGCAAGTAGCTGCGTATGGTGCGACAGGTTCATCAATCCTAACTATTTCCTAAATGACTTTAACAACTTTACATTACCCGGGGTCTTTCTCCTGCCAAACCATTGGCCCTCTTACACTATGGGTTCTAAAAACCAATTCCCATTGACCAAACTGTGGTGCTTTTCAATTTGGGGTCTCACTCCCCCGATTCATCTCCCGGTGCCCTCGCACAATTTCTGGGCTGCGACGTGTAACTCTCCCAGCAGGTCTACCCACCTGCACACCTCCACCACTGTAGTTGCCACCCGAGCTTACCTAGCTCCTTACCTAACCTATCTAATTTGGGAAGGCCCTCTGGCGCTCCCCCCACTCGGTGCCCTCTCTGGCACTGGGCTGCCCGATCCACACCCGGGATCCTCAGGCACCCACTGACACTAACGGCTCCCAGAGCCCACCTGCGGCCTCACCTGGCCGACATCCTCACAGTGGTGGAGTGCCCAACCAACTACACACACTAACAGGCTACACGCCCAGCCATTTCCACAACACTAATGCACCCATCCAAATACCATTCTTTCACCTCGCACCACAGATGCCAATATCCAACCACAATTTACCTATACCCTCTACCTAACACTTACACTACCCGCCCCAGGTACTCGTGAAAGGGGTCCACTCTTCCCCCATCCACACCTTCGCACCATGCACACCACTCCGTACCACTTACTCCAACTCTCTCCACACCACCTTTACTTGCACACCTGTGCTCTCACACCTGGTGCCACCTGCACCCTTCTCTCCCCAAGCGCATTCGCGCTGATCCACACACTCACTACTCATACACTGCTCCACACACCTGTCCAGCTCTCACACAGCATCATCTCATCTAACTACTCCCCTCTGAAAATTGCGCTTCCCAGTCGTCCCTTTAAACTATTGCGCTCCCACGTCATTATCATCCACACTAATCTACCTGCGTCCCCACTACAGGTATCAGTCACTAACTAATCTTATCGTCACCTAATGTCATCTTCTAGGGCCCTATCAATATCCTAACCCACCCGGGCTAGTTTTCACTGCCATACACCCCATAAACTATAGCTCCTTTGCCCCACCATGGGAAGGATGGTGGATTTGCCATCCCACCACATCGGGGGTCTCTCGCTACCAATTTTGCACATCAAATTTCAACAAATTAAAAATTTGCCAATCACTATCCATCATCTGCCAATCATTACTGCCAATCCTTTGCCAATCATCAAATTTTGTTTTTCTCTAATTTTGGGTCCAAAACACTAACCTCATCACCCAGTCTACTCACTAATGCCTCTCGGTGCGCCAATTCCTGTCCAAAGCCCGGCTTCGTAAAGCCGAGCCATGAATGCGGGTTGTTTGGTGCCAGCGGCTGGATACGTCCCGCATTCGGTGCAGGGAAGGAGGTTTACCCGGGCCGAGATCCCACGCACCATCTCGGCACGGAGCCATCCCATGGCCCGATCTCGACCTGCCGGAATGCCTCAACAAAAAGTGGTCGCCATGACGACCCTTCCTATCCAGCCGCCCGCTCCGCCTAGTGGAGCACAGACGCGGCCGTTCAAAGCGAGGCCCAGCACGCACCGAGGGCCCGATTCGGCTAAAAGTCGCTCTAACCTCTAACCCGTTTAACGTCGATGCTTCACCTGCATGCTTACACCCCGCAGCCCGTTCCTTGCTCACACATCCAGCCGTGCCCATGCTCCTCGTACCTTTCCTTACACACCCAGGTACCCTCATTCCACTCACAGCCTTGGTCACACACCTGACCACCGAACACTTTGGCACACATTCGTTGGTCGCACACCTCACCAACACACCTCTTCGCGCCCCCTCCTCGGTCACCTCCTCTGTGACAATCACAGGTGTGCTCTCATTCGCACACCCAACCACGTGCCTCACTACCAATTCCAGCGTGCATTCCCACTCACGCTCTACCATTCCAGGTGTGCTTCCTCTCTCACCTGTCACAACCAACTCACGCTCCGTGTCACTCTTACTACTCTCACCTCCACTCTTGACAACGCACTCACCCTTACTCCCGACAGCGCACTCTTTCCTCATGCACCTGTCCGTTACACACCTTTCTCGCGCACACTCTCCCGTCACACCCTCTGTAACACTCACCACAGGCGTGCATTCTTCCTTGCCTTTGACAGCGCACTCTTTCCCCATGCACCTGTCCGTCACACACCTTTCTCGCGCACACTCCTGCGCACACTCTCCCGTCACACCCTCTGTAACACTTACCACACCGCGCTTCCATGTGCTCCCTCGCACACGCGCTACGACCGACTCACTCTCGCCAGCATCCTCACTCCTTGGCACGCACTTTTTCCTCACACACCCCAGAGTCGGACTTTCTCGCACACCTCCTTTTTCGCACACCAGACCTGTCGCACACTTCACCAACGGCCTCTCACGAACACCCGGGTCCATCTCGACCCCCAAGCTTCTTAAATCCCCTGGCGCATCATACGCACGACCATATTGGTCACCACTTACACCGGGTCCTCTTCCTCTTCGCTTCTCCTCCATCACCTGCGAATCCCTCATCCGGTTAATGAGCACATCATCACGATCCGAACACAGACTTTGGACCAATTCTTTTACCTCCTCCTTTATCTCTTTCTTATCCCCTCTCCGTCGCTTCTTAATTTCGCTCACCCCTTCTTCCACTTCTTCTAATTTCTGCTTCACCTCTTTTATTCCCCGGTACGTCTCCTCAAGCTCGTCCTCCAAGGCTACCTTGACCGTTTCCATGTGCGTCCTCACCTGCCGGTCCTTCGTCTCCATTACCTCTATCACCTCGTCCAACCTCGTTGTCAGTCCCTCACGTACCATCTGACATTCCCTCTTCGTCGCTATCAAGTCGTCTTTTAGTTCTTTCTGTGTCGCTTTTAACCCTCCTAATACCGCAGTGTTCCTTTGAACCTGCTCCGTTAGTCCTTTTTGTCCCTCCGTCAGCTGTTCCACCTCCTGCGTCAGGTCCTCTATGCCCCCTTGCAATTTTATAGTCCCCTTTCTCACCTCCTTCTCCATGTGCTCCTTACAGTGCCTCACCTCCTCGCGCACTCCTCCGACCTCCTCACTCACCCCTCTTCTGATCTCCTCTCCCATCACTTGCATCTCCTGCCCAGATGCCACCCTCATCTGCTCCATTTCCTCCCTGTGAGCATCCAGTTTAGTTTCTACCCCCATTTTGACCCCCTCTATCTGCTGCCCCATTTGTTTAACTTCCCTTTCCGCTTGGTCCCTCATGTCCCTCAATTTGCCTTCCATCCTGTTTTCTAACCCCTCTAACCCCTTTTGCATCCCTTCCATTTGATTCTCTTGAGCGACCATTCTGTTTTCTACCCCCATTAACCCATTTCTCACCTCTTTTATCCCGTTGTCTAACCCCTCAAAATTATTGTCTAACTTCCCAAATTTCTTGTCTAACTCCTCAAAATTATTGTCTAACTTCCCAAATTTCTTGTCTAACCCCTCACCGGTACCCCTCGCTTCGTCCCTCATTACCCCCATTTGGTTTCCCATTACCCCCAATTGGCCCTCCAATCGCTCACTCTGAGCCCTCATTTCCTCCCTCATTTTCTCGCTATCCTGGGCCATAAGGGCCTTCATTTGTATGAAAAAAAGGTCCAAATTTACCAGCGGCGCTACTACGGTCGCGGGCGTGGGCGCCGTGGCCATGTGCGAGGCGCTATTTCGCGCGTCTGATACCTTGTGCGCGACGACGCTATTTTGCGAATCTGCTACCCTCACTGCTTCGCTCTCCTCTTGTCCCTCAATTTGGTCCTGGATCGACCCTGCCTCACTCTCTTCTAC
Organism: Myxine glutinosa; assembly: GCF_964187855.1. NCBI lineage: Eukaryota > Metazoa > Chordata > Myxini > Myxiniformes > Myxinidae > Myxine > Myxine glutinosa. Next base: position 13,897,690 of record NC_136264.1, read on the forward strand.
CGGAACCCAGCCGTCTTGGTCTGCCATAGCGCGACTTTCAAAATTCGGGTTTTTATTTTCGTAAAACAAAATCAAATTTCGCCGTTATAATTTCGAGCGCGTGAAACGCGCTCCGGATCGAATCCCACTTCCCGACACCAAATGTTACCCTAATGGTACAATTGGTGTTCCAAAATTTGGGCCTAACAAATTTAGTCCCAGGTCCGAATCCAACTTCTCGACACCAAATGTTACAGACGCGGTTTTGGATGTTAGTTTACCGAGCGGTTTGGTACGACCGCGTCTGCACAGTTTACCCGATTATACTCGAACGTTGGCCGAGTCGCGCTATGCTAAATCAATTAAGGAAAGGACACAACAGCTGGGTTAAATGACACGACACCAGGGGTACAGTTCTCAAGACCTCCAGAGGAGGTTATAATATGGGATATGCGGAACGTTTAGATTACAAGGACAAGAGGGACAGCATAGGAAGGTGGGCACTTAATCACGGCCTTATAGTAGCCCCGACAGACCACAGATAAACAGGACAAAACTGACTCACACAGGGATTGATGGCAAGGAAGGGCAGGTCGTCGATGGTCAGCACAAGGTGCACCTTGGCTCAGGGACAGGATCCACACGGTCCGAAAGATGCAGGGAGGTCTCTCAGCTCTCGGAGGTGGCGACTGGTTCTTCTTCAAGCTGGGGGCGCATCTCACGTCATGTCCGGTAAGTGGCTGCGTATATCCAGCGGGGAGTGACACGCCCTCGGCTCGTTGGCTCCGCCCCAGATGGAATCGGCCCGTTGCTTCTTATTGGGTGCGGGGGGTTACCGGGCTCCGCCCTTGACGAGGGGCCGACAGTCAGCCCCTTCGTGGTAACCCCGTCGGCGCACATGGGCAATGGCGGCTAACCAAGCCGGAGTGAGGACGCACACTCCCCGCGCGCTGTTGTTGTAGTTGTTGTTGTTGTTGTTTCATGAGGAAGATGGGAGGAGGTATGGGGAGGTCCTAAACTCACTACTGGTGCCATACAATCACATTCTGGTGCAACGAAGAGTCAGAATTAATGGAAACGAGTCCTTAACTGACATAGACTAAGAATAACTAGCAAGAGGTCCTATAGTTGTCTACGTGAGATGCGGTGAACCTGGGCACGACAGTTAATGGGGGAAAAAGGGGAAGGTCGGTTCTACAGAGTGTTGTTTACAGACAATGGGACTAGGGAATGGGGGATTGGGGATAGTTGGGGAGTATTGGGGAAATAGGGGAATATTTACAAGCGGATATGGATGGAGGCCAAATCCCATATCCGCAACAATATATATATATATATTGTTACGGACCGCGGATAAGATGTTGGTTTGCCGAGCGGATGGCCCCGCGGCCCTAACAGTTACCCCGACTAACCCGATTCCCGAACGTTGGCCGAATCGCGCCACAGATATTCAATAGGGAAAAGACAAAGGCGACACGGATGTGAAGAAGAAGAAGAAGAAAACAAAAAGGTTGGAAATACCAATATAATTTATTTCTATTTACACCCAAAAATAACCAAGGAGAAGGAAAGATAATAAAATAATATACAGAAGATATTAGAGACACAGTGCAATTATTAACTTATACGAGCTTAATTAAATACCCAGGGACAAGACATACAGAACAAACTCACATACACAAAAGGATGGAAAGGCAGGAGGTGGATGGCTGGAGGGAAAGGAAGGTCCAAGGATGCTGCAGCACGATCGGCGCGTTTGGCAGCCGCCGTTCCTTCGCGGCCCCGCTCAAAATTGCCGTCCAGGCCCCAAGCTGCTGTATCTGAAGCTGCTGTGGCTGTTGCTCCTGCTGCGTGGACGTCGCGTGCTTTCTTCAGGACTCGTCTGACTCGTCTGGTCCAACCACTCAACTCAACAACACGCACGCCTCCCTGTCCAACTACACCAGGCTTCTTGCTGTTAACTCTCTTGCTTGGTCCAACTTTGGCGAGCAAGGCGACGAATAGCAGGCTTTGTGCTTCCCTGGATGATCGCATGCAGTACCTTGCGCGCGCGCTTTTATAGCGCCTCAGGCGATCAAGCAGCCAGCCTTTCGGGCACGCCCCTCGGTGGGCTCGCTTCGGCCCTGATTGGTGGGCACAGGCCCTCTGACGCCACCCTTGATGACGATGGGCGGGCACGCCCTTCTTCCCCGAGCTGAGCACATGTTCAATGGCGGCTTTGGGGCGAAATCAGCAACCCACCGCTGTAACAAACCTGTGCCCTGTGCAGTTGGCAATGGAGGCTTGGAGGGGATGTAATTGGCAATTGAGGCTTGGCAATGATGAAAGGGGAATGTGAAAGGAATCTACTCTATTTCACTTGGTGCAATGGAGTGTCATCTTAATGGAAGACAAGGCCTTACCCTAATACACATAATAAAGATATAACTATCAACCAGGGGGAAATCTATGATTGGCTGACGTGTATGCTTTATGGACTAATTATGGGATGCCCTTTGACCTTTATACATAACTGGAGTAAGGAGGGTCCAGAATAAAGCAATATTAATAAAACACACAATAAAAAAAAATACAATCCTCATATCCACAACACTGCACCCTCCTCCTCTTAGGCACGTCCCAGGCCTATAACTTTAACTTAGTGTGACACGTAGGTGTAGTTCCCTCTACTTTTAACCTGACCCTGAGTGCGACAGTTTTTAAAACATAAATAAATATGTCCCGCTGCTCCATTGCACCCTACCTAACAGACTCACGCCCACAGCTAACCGAATTGCGGAATGGTCTTCAAACTATACACTGACGGTGGGGAGCATTATTTACAATGTCTCTACTTTTATTTACAAAAACTAACCCAGGACCTGTGATTGTTCTTTCTGGGGGGGGAGACAGTCTGCTCTGCATCAATGCACCCTGAAAGCACTCAAAACGCACCAACACCCTCAAGCACCAATCGGTGCACAGTCATCATTGTTCAATAAAATAAAAACAACAAACAAACCCCTAACCCTGCTGGTGGTCTCTTGCTCTTCGGCTCCCTCTGCTGGCTATTTGCTTTCTTCCAGATGTTGTCATTTTCTTTGCTGGCGGCCTATTTGGATTAATAAAATGCACCCAACGTGTCCTTTTTTATTTATTTATGGCCCTAAGGGGGCCGACTATGTATGGTTCACCTGTGGGGCATCGGTGCCCTGTGGCCAAGGTCCGCCAGCAAGATTTCGGGCCTTCAGGGCCGGTTCCAGCAGAGGGGCCATGCCCCAACCCATGGGGTCCATAAGTGGTGCTCAGCCACACACATGTGGTCCATAGTGTGGTGCATCGATGCACACAGCTGGTTCTGGGAGTTTCGGGCGCACAATGGCGGACTCACGCACGCTCCCCTCGGCGCCCAGTGGCGCACAGGTCCTCATGTGGGAGACAAAGGGGGGAAAGACAGATGAGCGAGGGGTAAGGTCACAAGGGTACACATCAATAAGGCAATGCAAGGTGAAGTGCGTACGGAGAGCGAAGTGAGAAAGCTCGTCCCTACCGTACGTCACCCCCCCTGTCACCTACACTACCCTTGCCCTTACCCCATATGTACAACAATCGACACATTTACAAATCCGTCGCTGCCGTCACATCTTCCCCCTATACCAAATTCGTCTTCACTCCCTCTAACCAAAATTTGCCATCACCCAATTCATCATCAATCCTCATAAGGAGGAAGAGATGGAACATCAGCACAATGTCACACCCACGTCATGATGCGTCTCACATTCCAAACATTTGCACCAAAATAATAAAAACATGGCATGGTGCAGAGTCCTGTCACCTCAGGTGAGTGGATGCAGATGGTGCGAGGAGATCTCCATCCTAACTACCTTCTAAATGACTTTAACACACTTAACACTACACGGGGTCTTTCCCTGCCAATCCATTGGCCATCTTACACTATGGGTTCTAAAAGCCAATTCCCATTGACCAAACTGTGGTGCTTCTCAATTTGGGGTCTCACTCCCCCGATTCAACTCCCTGTGCCCTTGCACAATTTCAGGACTGGGGCGTGTAGCTCTCCCAGCAGGCCTACCCACCTGCACACCTCCACCACTGCAGTTGCCACCCGAGCTTACCTAGCTCCTCACCCTAACCTATCTAATTGGGGAAGGCCCCTCCTGGCTCTGTCACCCCTCGGTGCCCTCTGGCACTGGGCTACCCGGGTCCGTCCTCCGGATCCTCGGGCCCCATCCACAACAACCCTACCGGCTCCCAGAGCCCACCTGCGGCCTCACCTGGCCGACATCCTCACAGTGGTGGAGTGCCCAAACCAACTACACACACTAACAGGCTACACGCCCAGCCATTTCCACAACACTCATGCACCCATCCATGTACCATTCTTTCACCCGCACCACAGATGCCAATATCCAACCACAATTTACCTATACCCTCTACCACTACCTAACACTCACACTACCCTCCCCGGGTATTCGTGATGGGGGTCCATCCTTCCCCCATTCACACCTTCGCACCATCCACTCCACTCTAGTTTCCACCATACTCACTCCACGACCATCCATTCCCATACTCCATATATTCCACACTCCATGTATTCCACACTCCACGTATTTCACACAACCATTCTCCACACACCTGTTGTTGCACACCTGTGCAATCACACCTGGTGCCACCTGCACCCTCCTTCCTTCCTGGACCATTTGGTCAGCACAATACACATCACAATCACTCCCTCATACACTGCTCCATCCACCTGTTCAGTTGCACACCTGTGCAATCACACTACAACTCACAATCATTTACTCATACACTGCTCAATACACTTGAATACACCTCCAACACTCACACGGCATCGTCTGAACTACCTCGTGCCCTGCTAACTTAGTGCTGCCCGTCTTCCCTTTAAACTAAGCACATACCACGTCATTATCATCCATACTAATCTACCTGCGTCCCCACTACAGGTATCATTGTCACTACCTAATCTTACCGTTACCTAAGGTCATCTTCTCTAGATCCCTACACATTATCCAAACCCTCCCTGGGCGAGCTTTCACTGCCAACCCCATAACTAGTGCTCCTTTGCCCCCCCCCCCCCCCCCCGTTGTGAGAGATGGCAGAGTTGCCATCCCCCCACATCGGGTATCTTCCACTACCAATTTTGCTCGCCAAATTTCAGCCAATCAAAAATTTTGTTTTTCTAATTTCTGGTCCAAAACACTATCCTCATCATCACAGTCTACTCACTAGTGCCTCTCGGTGCGCCAATTCACTTCTAAAGCTCGGCTTCGTACAGCCGAGCAATGAATGCGGGTTCTTTGGTGCCGGCGGTTGGATGCGTCCGGCACTCGGTGCAGGGAATGATGCTTACCCGGGCCGAGATCCCACGCACCATCTCGGCACAGAGCCGTCCAATGGCCCGATCTCGACCTGCCGGAACGCCTCAACAAAAAGGGGTCGCCATGACGACCCTTCCTATCGGGCTGCCCGCTCCGCCTAGTGGAGCACGGACGCGGCCGTTCAAAGCGCGGCCCGGCGTGGATCGCGTACGGCGGTTCTTTCGAAACCGCCGTGGTTCGGATCCCCGCTGGTCCTCGCGGCACGCGAAGCTGCCCGGCGCGCACCGAGGGCCCGATTCGGCTATAAGTCGCTCTAACCGCTAACCCGGTTACCGTCGATGCTTCACCTGCATGCTCACACGCATACGCTACCCCTTTCACCCTCACCGAGCTCGGTGCTCCAACGCCGCCCGTACACCCCGCGTACTTCGCTATTGCACTCGTTCTTTCGCTCACAGACTTGGTCACACACCTGACCACCGCACACCTTTGCACACACTCGTCGTTCGCACACCTCACCAACACACCTCTTCGCACCCCCTCCTCGGTCACCTCCTCTGTGACAATCACAGGTGTGCTCTCACTGGCACACCCAACCACGTGCCACACTACCAATTCCAGTGTGCATTCCCACACACGCTCTACCATTCCAGGTGTGCATCCTTCCACCCCAGGTGCACATCCTCTCTCACCTGCCACAACCAACTCACGCTCCGTGTCACTCTCACTACTCTCACCTCCACACTCAGTCGCGCACTCACCCTTACTCTCGACAGCGTACTCTGTACTCATGAACCCGTCCGTTACACACCTTTCTCGCGCACACTCTCCCGTTACACCCTCCGTAACACTCACCACAGGCGTGCATTCTCCCTTACTCTTGACAGCGCACTCTTTCCCCATGCACCCGTCCGTTACACACCTTTCTCGCGCATCCTCTTGCGCACACAATCCCGTTACTTCCTCCGTAACACTCACCACAGGTGTGCACTCTTTCGTTACATCCTCTGTAACACTCCCCACTACGCGCTTCCATGTGCTCCCTCGCACACGCGCTTCGACCAACTCACTCTCGACAGCACACTCACTCCTCGGCGCGCGCTTTTTCCTCACACACCCCAGAGTCGGACATTCTCGCACACCTCCTCCTTCGCACACCGTACCTGTCGCACACTTCACCAACGGCCTCTCACGAACACCCGGATCCAAATCAACCCCCAAGCCGACTGAAGCACCCCTCACATCATATGCATTTCCACGTATATCGCCACTCACCTTGGCACCTTGTCTCCGCACCTCCTTCGCCACCTGCAAACTCTTTATTTGGTTAGCGAGCACACCATCACGATTTGAGCACCGACCTTGTACATATTCCATCACTTCCTCCTTTATCTCCCTCTTAGTTTCCGTCCGTCTCTTCTTAATTTCACTCACCCCCTCTTCCACCTTCTCTAACTTTTGCTTCACCTCTTTTATTTCCCGGTGCGTCTCCTCAATTTCGTCCTCTAAGGCTACCTTGACCGTCTCTATGTGCGTCCTCACCTCCCGGTCCTTCGTCTCCATTACTTCTGTCACCTCATCCAACCTCGTTGTCAGTCCCTCACGTACCATCTGACATTGCCTCTTCGTCGCTATCAAGTTGTCCTTGATGTCTCTTTGTGTCGCTTTTAACCCTCCTAGTACCGCAGTGTTCTTTTGTACCTGCTCCGTTAACTCCGTCTGTCCCACCGTCAGCTGTTCCACCTCCTCCGTCAGGTCCTCTATACCCCTCTGTAACCTAGCCGTCCCATTTCTCACCTCTTTTTTCATACGCTTCTCACCTCGCTTTACCTCCTCGCGTACCCCCGAGACCTCCTCGCTTACACCTCGTCGTATCTCCTCTTTCATCTCCTCCATCTCTTTTGTAGATGCCACCCTCATCTGTCCCAATTCATCCCTCTGAGCATCCAATTTACTTTCTAACCCGATTTTCACCTCCTCTATCTGGTTCCCCATCCGTTTGATTTCCCGGGCGGATTGCTCCCCTACTTCCCGCAATTTGTCGTCCATTGTGTTTTCTAACCCCCTTAACCCATCTTTCATCCCTTCTATCCCATTGTCTAACCCCTCAAATTTCTTGTCTAACCCCTCAAATTTCTTGTCTAACCCCTTAAAATTATTGTCTGACCCCTCAAATTTCTTGTCTAACCCCTTAAAATTATTGTCTAACCCCTCAAATTTCTTGTCTAACCCCTCTCTTAATTGCTCACCCATTTTGTCCATAAGGGCCCCCATTTGCAGCAAAAAAAGGTTTGAATCCACCGGCGGCGCTGCTACGGTCGCGGGCGCGGTAGCCATGTGCGAGGCGCCATTTTGCGCGCCCGTAACCTCGTGCGCGAGAGCGCCATTTTGCGCGCCTGAAACCTCCTCAACCACCCCCTCATGGCCCTCCTCCACATACATTTCCCTGAGGTCCTGGGTCGATTCTACCCCGTCTATCTCTCCCACCGACATCCCGTCGCCTTGACCAGCCATGGCGCGATTTCAAAATTCGGGTTTTTCTTTAAA
>NC_136264.1:13910551-14073126 GCF_964187855.1 Myxine glutinosa
GGTTTTTTTAGAATGGGGGTAACAGCAGCAATTTTGAGGGAAGGTGGGACGATGCCTGTAGACAGGGAGGAGTTTATTGTTGCAATGATAAGTGGAGAGAGAGCAGGGAGGGAGGCTTTGACAAAGCTGGAGGGGATGGGGTCAAGAGTGCAGGTGGCAGTTTTCATTCCTATGAGGAGTTCAGAGAGGTCAGTAGGAGAGATTGGGGAGAACCGAGACAGGGGATGGCAGGACAAGGGGGGGCAGGTGGTTGGAGGGGGAGCGGGTGCGGCGGTGGTCAAGCTGTTGTAGATGTTGTCAATTTTGCGTTGGAAGAAAGAGAGGAAGGAGATGCAGTTGTCTACTGTGAATGACTGGGTGGTGGTGTTCAGGGGGCGGAGGAGTTTGTTTATTGTCGAGAAGAGTGCTTTTGGGTTTCCGGAGCCAGAGTGGATAATTTGAGAGTAGTAGGCAGAGCGGGCGCGGGAGAGGGCATCTTTGTAGTGTTGTATGTGGTCCTTGTAGGCTTGGGAGTGAACTGTGAGACCCGTTTTATTGCGGAGTCTTTCAAGTTGGCGAGCACGAGTTTTCATCAGGTGGAGTTCAGGGGTAAACCAGGGAGCAGAATGGGTGAAAGAAACTGTTTTGGTTTTTACAGGCGCAAGCTGGTCAAGGCAGGAGGAGAGAGTGTGGTTGTAGTAGTCAGTGAGGTCGGAAGGGGTGTGGAGGTCAATGAAGGGAGAAGTGGACATTTTTTCAGAGAGGGTGGATGAGAATGAGGTAGGTGAAAGAGCGTTTAGCTTACGGAAGTTGATTGTGCGATAATGCCTTGGTGTTGGGGCGGGGATGTTGATGGTCAGAGTGATGGCTAAGTGGTCAGAGAGGGTGAGGTCGGAGCCATAGAGATGGTGCAAATTTAATCCAGTGGAGCAGACAAGGTCCAAAATGTGACCACGGATATGGGTAGGAAAGTCGACATGTTGAGTGAGGTTAAAGCAGGTGAGTAAATCAGTGAAGTCAGTGGTTATTGTGGAGTCAGTGGAGTCCATGTGGATATTGAAATCACCAAGGAGGAGGATTGAGGGGGAGAGGGAACATAGCTGGGTCAGAAAGTAGGAGAAGTCAGACAGGAATGATGGGTGTGGTTTGGGAGGGCGGTAGACGACAGCCATGACTGACTGTGACCAGAGAGTTTTAAAGCCAGGTGTTCAAATGATGGAGCAGATGAGATGGAGATGAGGTTGGTCTTGATGTCTTGACGGTGGATAACGGCAATTCCACCACCTCGGCCCTCCGAGCGTGGTTTAGTGACGTAGGAATATCCATTGGGTGTGGTGAGGTTGAGTGTGTAGTAGTCCAGAGGTTGTTGCCAGGTTTCGGTGAGACAGAGAAAGTTGGTGCACATATATACATATATATATACATATATACAGACTTGGCATTTAATATGGAATATTTTTTTTGTGGGGGTGAACTTACTTTTCAAGATGTCTTAGAACCAAAGGTTCATTGGAATTATGTTGAAATTATTCTAGATTTTGTTAATGTGACCTTTAAAAGAAACAAAAACCACATTTGACATTTCGAAACAAATAAATTGATCCTTGAAAGTGATGTAAACTGATATCGAACTCAATTCATGGACAGTACTGTCTTAAACTTCTGTACGTTTTCCAGAAGTATCTCTTTATTTTGCACATTAGGCAAAAAATGTTTTAACAAAAACAAAAGTTAAATTACGACTGGGATTACGGACAGTAAAATTACAGTTCAGTACTTCGTGTAACCCCCACGAGCATTCACGAGAGCACGTACAAGTTGAGGCATGCTGTTCACGAGATTTGCCAAGGTTTGGACAGGAATCGCTTGCCATGCAGTGACAATAGCCTGCTGTAATTCACGCACAGAGGTCGGCTGCTCGTCCAAGTGGTCGATTTGACGCGTTAATTCTGCCCACAAGTTCTCTATTGGATTCATATCCGGGGACATGGCAGGCCACTCCATATGCTCGAAAACCACGGTCAGCAAGAAAGTGTTGGATCATGCGAGCACGATGAGGCCGTGCATTGTCATCTTGGAAGACAAAGTTTCCTCGAAAGGCTGCACGAGCAAATGGAAGCAATGTTTCTTCCAGAATGGCCCTGTACTTGAACTGGTTCAGATTTCCATTCAGAACATCCAGGTCAGTTTTGCCCCCTGCATGAAAAGCAGCCCAAACGGTCACCCCACCACCTCCAGCTTGGACTCTTGGCACTATACAATCTTTGTTGAAGGCTTCATGCACTTGTCTGCACACTCAGACGCGGCCATCTTGACGATAGACCAGAAATCTAGACTCGTCACTGAAGATCACGTGATTCCAGTGTCCTGGCTGCCATTGACGGTGCTCTCTGGCCCACTGCAATCGGCGCTGGCGGTGTTGTCTGTTCAGGCGTGGCTTTCTCAGGGGACGCCTGGCACGATAGCCTGCTTGAACCAGTCGTTGGTTGACTAGCCTTCTGGATACAGGCACATTTGTCAGTTGCTGCCACTCAGCCCTAAGCCGATTAGCTGACTTGGTACGGCCATTGCGGACTAACCGGTGCAGCTGGAGATCATCCCTCCTTGTGGTTCTGCGGGGACGTCCTGGCCTCGGTATTGGAGTAGGGACACCCCTCTGAGCATTTCGTTTCAGGATCTTTGACACCTGACCTTGAGTGATGCCATACTGCCGAGCAATAGCACGCTGTTTCATGCCGTAATTTCGTAAAGCCACCACTCCATGACAAACAGCATTGTCGAGTTGACGGAACATCTCCAGAGGAAGCGGCAATAACTTTTGGAGACGTGCAGCAGTTGTTTTCCACTAATACAGAACGCAACAACCCTTGTATACCCGACTGTGAAGCTAATCATCAAATGCACCTGTCCGTATATTTTGCCACGCCACCTGTGATATAATCCTGTTGTTGACTTCTTGCTGCGACAGACAATCAGTGACATGGTTCTTTTCACAATTAAATCACCAAAGTGTAAAAGAAACTCACCAGATTGATATACTGAGTTCAGAAAGTAAACCCAAGTCAAGAAAAAAAAAAAATTCCATATTAAATGCCAAGTCTGTATATATACTGTATATATCAAGTGAATCGGTTGAAAATTGACGATTTATGTGACTGTGACTCTGTGATCTTTTGACCTATTTACCTCAAAAACAGGCTTCCAGCTTGAAACTACCTCTACTAGATGGTGAAGTTTCATTAAGATACGAGTAAAAATGTGACGTGTGGACAATTTACATATAAACAAACAAAAAGACGTCATGCAGAGCACAATACTTGCAAAATCCACCCCCACCCCCGAAAAAAGGTTGCAATTGATCCAGCAAATTGTCCATTTAATCAAGATCAAAATTCACAATCTTGATCAAAGCTCTTGTCAACAGGATGAAAATTGACGATTTTGGGTGATTGACCTCGAGTTGACCTTTGACCTCAAAAATAGTTCGTTTCCCAATTTAGTGACAATATACAAATGCTTTTCAATTTTCAAGTCAATTGAATTAAAAATGGCGATTTAGCAATTTGACCTCCAGATGACCTATGACGACCACAAAATCAATAGGCTTCTCAATTGTGATGACCTCTACAACTTGTTGAAGTTTCGTGAAGATCGGTTGAAAATAGTAACTGGTGGCGACTGACATACAGACAGACAGACAGACAGACAAACAGACAGACAGACAGGATAACGCACAAGACCAACCAATATACATGAAAAATCTTCGATTTTGCAAGTAACAAACAAGGAAGACATTGTGTAACTGTAGAGCACAATACTTGCGAAATCCTGAAAACAAATTTGACCTTTAAAATATTTGGTGATTGAATTATATGACCAAATATGCAAATCCTCTTCAAATTTAAAGTCAATTAGATGAAAATTGACCATTTTAGAATTTGACATGTATTGAACTCAAAAAATTATTTGTGGTTGAATTCAGTGACCTGTATGCAAATCCTCTTCAAATTTCAATTCAATCAAATAAAAATTGAGGATTTCAGAAATTCGACAATATTGTTGACCTTTGGCATTTTTTTTTTTTTTTCTTTTCATATACAAGATCGAGGCTCGTGTAAGAGCTAACATTAATCACAAAAAAAACGGACACACAAAACACAATAAAGGGAGCAGGAGACAAGATGGGGAGAGAGAGGGAAGCACACAAGTACAACAGCAGAGAACAGGGACATCGGGAGATCTGTGGGTGGGAGAGGGCTTGGGGGGAGGAGGCATGGGAAGGAGGGGGGGGGGAGGTTGGCAGAGGTATAAAACACATGGACACTAGGACTTCCAGGAAAGAAGTTGGTATTTCAAAAAAGTGGATGAATTAACGGTGGTAGAAAAGATCAAGGTTTTGGATGGGGGAAGATAAGAGATGGTGGTGAACAGCTGTTTTAAAGACCTGGAGGGAGGAGTGGGATTGAAGAGAGTGGGGGAGTTTTCTCCATAGGTGGGAGAAAAGAGGAATGAAGGAGTGAAGGTGAGCAGAGAGTCTTGATTTTGGAAATTTCACCAGAAGAGGGTTGCTGGCAGATCTTGTGCGACCTGTAGGAATATTTGGGGGACAGAGCACAGATAAAGCTGGGGGAGATAGTCCGGATAGGAGTCGGTAGAAGACAGAAAGACCACCTACCTGCCTGTGGTGCGGTGAGTGGCCTATGTTGACCTTTTCACCTTAAAATCAATAGGCTTCTTCATTATGACCAACTGTGCCGTTTGGTGAAGTTTTGTGAGAAATCGGTTTAAAATTGAGATCTGTAGGCAACTGACATACAAACAGACAAACAAACAGAACAAGCATTCTCTGGGTATTGCGCTGCAACACATGTCCCCTACCGGGAGTCTGTTGTCCGGAAAACTGTTGGGGAAATTACCAACGTTCAAAGTGCCATAACTTTGTCAAAAATGATCGAAACGTCGTGAAGTTCGAACTTGATCTGTAACTTATCACGAGGAAACCATGTACAAAGTTTGAAATCATTAGCATTAAGAGTTTAGGAAAAAAGTCCGGAAAGCTGTTGTTTGCGTGACGGACTGACAGACGGACAGACTGACAGACGGAGGGACGGAGGGCAAACCTAGAGTCCCCTCCGGTGTACACCGGTAGGGGACTAATAACAGACCAGACCAACCAACCAATAAACTTGAAAATGTTCAATTTCGCAAGTAACAGACATGGGGTGAATACAGACATAACCTCTGTCCATCTTGGTGGGGAGATGATAAAATTGTTCTTTTTTTATTTAAATACCGCCCCATATAAATACAGGGCATCAAAAAATACTCGGACTCGTAGATGTTCCTCTCCACGGAAATCTTTAGTAAAAGGCGAAACATTTATACGAATTGAAGAGAAACCAGAGTATAAATCGGTCTGCTTTGTCTCATCATTTTATGCAGAAATAACACATTGAAGGAGCTGGGGCTCCCACGTCGATCGGAAGAATGGACGCGACAAAAAGCTGGAATTCATCCGAGTTGCTTTAATCAAATCAAACACTCAGGCACTCTGAAAACCCGTTTATCGGGCAGCAATATATTGTTGCGGATATGGGACTTGGCCTCAATATCCGCTTGTAAATACTCCCCTATTTCCCCAATACTCCCCAACTATCCCCAATCCCCCATTCCCTAGTCCCATTGCCTGTAAATAACACTCTGTAGAACCGACCTTCCCCTCTTTCCCCCATTAAATGTCGTGCCCAGGTCCACCGCATCTCACGTAGACAACTTTCGGACATCTTGCTAGTTATTCTTAGTCTATGTCAGTTAAGGACTCGTTTCCATTAATTCTGACTTCGTTGCACCAGAATGTGATTATATGGCACCAGTAGTGAGTTTAGGACCTTCCCATACCTCCTCCCATCTTCTTCCCCAAACAACAACTACAACAACAACTACAACAACAACTACAACAACAACAACAACTACAACAACGGCGCGCGCGGGGAGTGTGCGTCCTCACTCCGGCTCAGTTAGCCGCCATTACCCATGCGCTCCACGGGGTTACCACGAAGGGGCTGGCTGTCAGCTCCTCGTCAAGGGCGGAGCCTGGTAACCCCCCCCGCACCCAATAAGAAGGGCGGACCGATTCCATCTGGGGCGGAGCTAACGAGCCGAGGGCGTGTCACTCCCCGCCGGATATACGCAGCGACTTACCGGATGTGACGAGAGATGCGCCCCCAGCTTGGAGAAAGAGAAGTCACTACCTCCGAGCGCTGAGAGACCTCCTGCATCTTTTGGGCCGCGCTATCCTGTCCCTGAGCACAAGGTGCACCTTGTGCTGGCCATCGAAGACCCGCTTTCCTTGCCATCAATCCCCGTGTGAGTCAGTTTTTGTCCTGTTTATCTGTCGTCTGTCGGGGCTATTATAAGACCGTGTTTAAGTGCCTACCTTCCTATGTTGTACCTCTCATCGTTGTAATCTGACCTTCCGCCATAATATAACCTCCTCCGGAGGTCTTGAGAACTGAACCCTTGGTGTCGTGTCATTTTAATCCCAGCCGTTGTGTCCTTTTCCTTCATTGATCTAGCGTAGCGCGACTCGGCAACGTTCGAGTATAATCGGGTAACTTGTGCGGACACGGCGGCCATTCCGCTCGGCCCACCATAACATCAAAGTCGTGTCTGTAACAATATATACCAATTATCCCGGAGCGTTTGCCCAGGCCCGGCGCCAGGGGGCGTGGCCCAGCGTCCTGGCTGCGGCCTGGCAAGTTGAGGGCGAGCCTGCCCGGGCGTCCTGGACGAGCCCGGCATGGTGATCGCTCCGCGTCCTTGATAGGTGCAAGGCGATTGTGAAAACCCAGCGGCAGCCGCTACACACGTCCCCCCAGAATCGACTTGCACCGGCAGGGTCAATTTGAGGGGGGTCCTGATGACCCGGCCGAAGCGACCCCTGGCGGGTCGTGGGAGGGGGTCCGGTGAGGTGGTGGGCGGTCGAGTGGGGGGCACCGTGGACGGGGGGCGGCCTCGCCGCGGCGGAAGGGCCACCCGTGGTGGGTGGTCGACGTCCACGTGCGCCGGCTTGAGGCGGTCCACCGCAATCCGGTCCGACCTGCCGCCGATGTCGATGACGAACGACTTGTCGTCCCGTCGCAGCACCCGGAAGGGCCCGTCGTACGGCGGCTGGAGTGGCCACCGATGTGCGTCGTGACGCACAAAAACATACTCCGCTGTGCAGAGTGCTGGGGGGACGTAGGACTGGGGGTCACCGTGGCGGGATGTTGGCACGGGGGCAAACCGTCGGGCGGCCTCCTGGAGGTCCGAGCGCTGGTGAGCTGCGGACCAGGGACTGGTAGCGTCGGGCACGAATTCGCCCGGGACGCGTAGCGCCTGGCCATAGACAAGCTCGGCGGTGGATGCCTGGAGGTCCTCCTTGGGGGCCGTGCGAAGGCCCAAAAGGACCCACGGCAGCCGGTCGGCCCAACCGCCGTCTTGAAGGCCGGCCATGAGCGCGGCCTTCATGGAGCGGTGGAATCGCTCGCACAATCCGTTTGCTTGGGGGTGGTAGGCCGTAGTACGGTGGAGCTTGACCCCCAGGTTGCGGGCGACCGCGCCCCACAGCTCGGAGGTGAACTGTGGTCCGCGGTCTGATGAGATGTCCGCCGGTGCGCCTAAGCGGGCGACCCAGGTGGCGATGAAAGCCTGCGCCACGTCGGCGGTGGTGGTGGAGACGAGGGGAACGGCCTCCGGCCACCTGGTGGTCCTGTCCACCATGGTGAGCAGGTGTGTGAACCCCCGTGACGGGGGGAGGGGGCCCACCAGATCCACGTTGACGTGGTCGAAACGTCGTTCGGGCACGGTGAAAGGTGCCAGCGGGGCCTGGGTGTGTCGGTGGACCTTGGCCCGTTGGCAGGCCGTGCAGGTGCTGGTCCAATCGCGGACGTCCCGACGAAGGCCGTGCCAGACGAAACGCGCCGACACCAGCTTCTGGGAAGCTTTCCGGCCCGGGTGGGAAAGGCCGTGGAGGGAGGCGAAGATGCGGCGTTGCCAGGTGACGGGCACGATGGGGCGAGGCTGGCCTTGGGAGACGTCGCAGAGCAGGACAGTGTCCGCGCAGGGGATGTCGGCCAGGCGGAGGCCCGTGTCCGCCGCCCGGAGGGCTTGCACCGTGGTGTCGGTGGTTTGGTCCGCCGCCATAAGCGCAAAATCCACGCCCAGGTGGACCGCGTTCGCGCTGGCCCGGGAAAGACAGTCGGCCACGGCGTTGTTTTTGCCGGCGACGTGCCGGATGTCCGTGGTAAACTCCGACACGGCGGAGAGGTGGCGCTGTTGGCGGGCCGACCATGGCTCCGTGACCTTGGCCATGGCGTAAACCAACGGCTTGTGGTCGACGAACGCCGTGAAAGGTCGGCCCTCCAGGAGGTGGCGGAAATGGCGGACGGCCAGGTGTAGACCGAGGAGCTCCCGGTCAAACGTGCTGTATTTGAGCTCGTTCGGCCGGAGCTGCCGGCTGAAAAAAGCGAGTGGCTGCCAAACCCCGTTCACCCATTGCTCATGTACGGCGCCCACCGCGTAGTCGGAGGCATCCGTGGTGAGGGCGATGGGAGCGTTGAGCACCGGGTGAGCGAGCAGTGTTGCGTCGGCGAGGGCCCGCTTTGAGCGTTGGAAGGCCGCGTCCATTGCTGCGGACCAGGCGATGTCGTGCTTGGCCGGCTTGCCCCGGAGGGCTTCGTAGAGGGGCCGCATGAGTTGAGCAGCGCGGGGCACGAAGCGGTGATAAAAATTCACCATTCCCAGGAATTCCTGCAGGGCCTTTATGGTGCGGGGACGCGGGAACGTGGTGATGGCCTCGACCTTGGTTGGCAGCGGCACGGCCCCGTTCTTGGTGATGTGGTGGCCCAAAAAATCAACGGCCGTCGTGCCGAAGTGGCATTTGGCCGGGTTGACGATGAGGCCGTGCTCGCTGAGGCGCCCGAACAGTGTTCGGAGGTGGAGGAGGTGCCCGGCCCGGGACGTGCTGGCGACGAGGATGTCGTCCAGGTAAACGAAAAGGAACGGCAGGTCACGCAGCACGCCGTCCATCAAGCGCTGGAACGCCTGAGCCGCGTTCTTGAGACCAAACGGCATCCGCAAGAATTCGAATAAGCCGAACGGCGTGATGACTGCCGTTTTAGGGACATCGGCCGCCCTGACAGGTACCTGGTGATATCCCCGTATGAGATCAATTTTCGAAAAAATGACCCGTCCCGCCAGACGGGCGGAGAAGTCTTGGATATGCGGGATCGGGTACCTGTCGGGGGTGGTAGCATCATTGAGACGGCGGTAGTCGCCACACGGGCGCCATCCACCCCCCGGCTTTGGCACGATGTGCAGTGGCGAGGCCCACGCGCTATCGGAGCGCCGCACGATGCCGAGGTGCTCCAACGCGTCGAATTCGGCCTTCGCTACGGCGAGCTTGGCTGGGTCGAGGCGGCGGGCCCTGGCGTAGACCGGCGGGCCCGTGGTTGGTATGTGGTGCTCGATCCCATGCCGTACCGCGACGGCCGAAAACGTCGGCCGCGTGAGGGCCGGGAACTCCGTGAGCAGGCGAGCAAACTCGTTCGCCGCCGGGACGGTGCATGCCAGCTCGGTCGGCGCGGAGCTGCTCAATGTGCATACCAGGGAGCTGAAGGTTTCGGCGTTGATTAAACGACGCCGTTGGACGTCCACCAGCAGTCCGTGTGCGCAGAGGAAGTCGGCGCCTCGCAGAGCCATGGGCACGTTTGCGGTTACAAACGTCCAAGCAAAGCGTTGGCCGCCGAAGCAGAGGGTGACGTTGCGCGGGCCGAAGGTGCGGATGGTCGATCCGTTGGCCGCAACCAAGGAGGGGCCGCAAACCGCGGATTGCCTGTCCTGGTCAGAGGCGGGTATGACGCTCAGTTGGGCGCCGGTGTCGCACAGGAAGCGCCGTCCGGACGCTTTATCCGTGATGAACAGTAAGTTGCCCGTGTGGCCGGCGCTCATGGCTGGTAATGAACGCCGGCTCGGCCGTTTCCCGGCCTGCCGAAGGTGCACGGGGGTCGGCATGTCCGGGCCTTCTGTCCGAACCTGGCATGATAGTAACACCACGCTTGGTCAGGTGGAGGCCCCGGTCGTCGTGCTGGAGGTGGTCGGCTCGGTGTAGCGGCCGCCAATTGCGTCGGCAGTTCGGCCGTCGACCGTGCCGGGTGCTCGGGCGCCATGGGTGTTGCGTCGGACGGCGGTGGGTCCCATGTCGCCGCTGCGATGCGCTGTCCTGCGGCGGAGATCTTGTCGGCTTCTCTGGCAAGGGCCCGGGGATCTGTGATCGTCGTGCTTGCCAGGGCGAGGCGTACCGGGTTAGGCAGCTGACGGAGGAACAGCTCCCGGAACAGGAATGCCGGAGAGTGCTCGCCGAGCAGTGAAAGCATGTAGTCCATTCGCTCGGAAGGGCGCATGTCGCCGAGCTCAGGCAGTTCGAGCAGGCGCCGTGCGCGTTCCGCCGATGGGAGGGCGAAAGCATCGAGGAGAAGCTTCTTAATCGCGCCGTATTTGTCAGCGGCTGGCGGGCTCTCGAGGAGGCTCAGGGCGCGGGCCGCGGTAGCCGAACCGAGCGCAGCTACCACATGGTGGAAGCGGGTGTCGTCGGCCGTGATGCCTCGCAGGGCGAACAGGGACTCCGCCTGTGCGAACCAAACCGCCGCGTGAGCCTCCCAGAAGGTAGGCAGTTTAAGGGCGACTGCCGTGTCCATGTCGATAGGTCACCAATGAAGGAGCTGGGGCTCCCACGTCGATCGGAAGAATGGACGCGACAAAAAGCTGGAATTCATCCGAGTTGCTTTAATCAAATCAAACACTCAGGCACTCTGAAAACCCGTTTATCGGGCAGCAATATATATACCAATTATCCCGGAGCGTTTGCCCAGGCCCGGCGCCAGGGGGCGTGGCCCAGCGTCCTGGCTGCGGCCTGGCAAGTTGAGGGCGAGCCTGCCCGGGCATGCCCGGGCATGCCCGGGCGTCCCGACCGAGGCCTGGCAAGTTGAGCGCGGGCCTGCCCGGGCGTCCTGGACGAGCCCGGCATGGTGATCGCTCCGCGTCCTTGATAGGTGCAAGGCGATTGTGAAAACCCAGCGGCAGCCGCTACAACATTGACATTGATGGTGTTTGTACAATCAGCCCAGATTGATGTTTTTATTTATTTTCTCATTTCTAATATCATAACATATGATGATTCTTCAGTATTTTATACATTGAAGTTTAAGTTCTCTTCATTTCACGATTTATTTTTAAAATGAATCATTCCCTCATTTATATTCAAGTCAACCAGCCAATCACAACACACCGTCATGACGTCATTTCAATAAACCTTGGCTCGAGTTCCTTAAAATTCCAGAAGGAAGTAATTCTTCCCAACACATCACGATTTTAATATAGTAATTTAATTATGCAATCTCTTCTCTTTGAATGCTCTTCATTAAAGTTATCTTTGCATCAGAAGTAGACCCAGTGACGTAATGGTTTGAATAGCGGTTCTTGCACTTCATTCATACTTCAATATGAATGAGTGTTTCAAATACAGTACCGGTACTCACAATTTACCACTTTGGCTCCTACCAAGTTGCTACATTCCCCCCAGCCTACCCTTATATACCTTGGGGTAGTTATATGACATAATTTGGATCAAACATGTCTTCATTACTGTAAATATACTGATGAACAATATAATTATTAAATGACTAAAATATATTCGTTAAAATAGGAATAAATGAGATTAATAGAAAAAAAGAATGAATGATTTTAAGGTTCACCTTACACTGGAAGTCCCACCACGATTTATTCTCGATTCTGACTCCGAGACCCTGGTCATTGAGAAACTTGTGGGTGCCAGCCTGGCATCTTTGGGCATTTTGACAAAAGAAATACCTCTTTCCATGGCAAACACACATTCATTGCGTATTTTAGAAATTTGGATAACTCTAGAGTGCAGACCTAAAATTGTACAAACATATTCCAAGTATCCATTCATAAGCTCTTTGATATGGGCTATCCAAGAGACAGATATCCAAGATAATTTGAGTTCAAGGTCATTGAGAAAAAGTCAAGGTCAAGTGAATTTTTTTTTCACAGTTTCTGCATAGAATATACTTTGAAAACCTTCTTTTTTTTTTTTTTTACCAGTTTGACATTCATAAGATATCTTTTTTTTTTTTTTTTCTCTGATGTACCTGCATCCTATTTTTTTGTCATCACTGTGTTCACTTCATTCATTCTCAGCAACTTCATTCATAGAAAAAGAAAAGTTTCCCCAATGAACCAATGTTCAGTTGCCATAGTAACGTACTGGGTGGGTCGTTCGTGTGCAGCCACCCGGCTGCTGGTTGCATCATTTTTCTGTGGGCACGTCTGCCGCTGATACATCAACCAAACTGACCAAACCAGTTATCTGGTACTCATTTTGCTGATCTCAGAAGGATGACAGGCTGAGTCAACCCCACCTGGCGTTAATTCAATGAGATTCGAACTCGGGACCTTAGGATCCCAAACCCGCCGCCCTAACCATTAGGCCAACAACAGGTGATAGTAACATACATTAATATCACAAAACATTTCCAAAGTGTACCCATTGTTCAAGTTCATCTATTCATGGTACTTCATAGAATAATGTACTTCATGTATGTAGTTCAAAGTAAATGAAATTTATCCAAGGTCACTGATCAAGGTCAAATGTAGTCAAGGTCAAATTTAGTCAAGATCACTGATCAAAGTCAAATTTAGCCAAGGTCACTGATCAAGGTCAAATTTAGTCAAGGTCAAATTTAGCCAAGGTCACTGATAAGTCAAATTTAGTCAAGGTCACTGATCAAGATCACATTTAGTCAAGGTCACTGATCAAAGTCAAATTTAGCCAAGGTCACTGATCAATGTGAAATTTAGCCAAGGTCACTGATCAAGGTCAAATTTAGCCAAAGTTACCGATAAAGGTTACAGCAAAAAATCATAGATGACAACATGTCTACAACTCACTTGCACAAAGAGATGAAGGCTCGTATCACTGAAGATGCCACAGACAGAAAATTTGAAATTAGAAGGATAAATTGATCCTCTGAATCCTGTCAGTCACCCAACGGAGGGTATAGTCCAAGATAGTGGAGGGTATAGTTCACGGGCTCCTACCGAACGACCGGTCCTGAGGCCACCAGTCATGGATAACTCCCTGGTCCGACAGGTTGCCAATCATCCATGAATGCCAAATAGTGGACCAAATCTCCCAAGGTCCTCCGTCTGACACCGTTTACCTGGGGGTCACATGGCTTATCTAACCGGGGATCATGCCATCGATACATACTGATCTTTATCTTATTTAATAAGATGCAGCCAGACTAATCGTGAATGATAATAAGAGTACATACCAGCTACATGGTGGAACCAAATGGGTGGGGAAGAACGTCCCGGCTAACGCTATGCTAGACCGATGGAGGAAAATATATCACAGGTAGATTGAAAGAACACATGCAAGAGGGTTTTATTATTTTTTAAAAAAAGGGGTGTGGAAAGTTTTGTGGAAAATTCATACAATCAAGGTTTATTCACAAAGTACAGCAGGGCAAAGACATTTATTTGTGTGGTGTGACAAAAGACAACAACAATGGGGTAAATTTGTGTGGTGCGGCAATGTACAAAAGCAAAAAGAGACAGTGCTGATCCTACCCGTCTATACACCCCTTATACAATATTACCTATTCAACATAACATTGACGCCATATCAGACTCCCACCTGAGAAAAAGGTGGAGAGGTTTCAGGAAGAAAAATCAGGGCGAGGCTTTGGATAACCACGTGGCTCATCGAGCAAGGACGGATGAGTGTCGCTTCCCTGCGCAAGGGGAAAGGGTAATGGGGAGTAGATTCCAGTGCTCTCTTGGATTAAACTGTTCTCCAGGCCCACTCTGATGCTCCTTTCCGTTCCCCTGACAGATAGAACGCCGCAGGTTGACACCTCCAGTGAACAGCTCTGACAAAACACAATGGAAATCGAAGACCAGACTGGATGATAGCCATCAGACCCTGAACGATGTCGTCTCCGTCCTGTCTTGTACCGTCTTCTTCTGTCCTGGATTGAACTTGAACTGCCAGATTCTGTCTGATTCTGTCTGCTTACTGTGTATTATCTAGACCGATTTGCTGTTCCACCCTATATGCATCTGAGGAGGGGTGGAGTCTGGCGGGGGTCAAGGGTGATGCCCCGCCCTTTCCAGGCATGGTTTCCGGGAACAAAAGTCAGGCGCCACACTCCATGGTCCCGGCGCGGCATGTCCATTGGCTCAGATGAGCCTTCGTGTGACGTCACCCTCTCCGCGAGTTTGTCGGTCTGATTTTTGTCCTCATTCATTTTCGGGATGTGCCACGGGCCTCAGGTCCTGAATTATCTAACACTGGGTGACTTGAATTGCTCCCAGTTTGCTGCCTGAACGACTGGTAATGGCCCAGATGGCATGATGGACAACTGAAGGGTCGTCGCTGAGAGGATGGAAAATGGAAAAGTTTGGGCAGGTTTGCGCTAACCGGCAGCAAGTCTTGTTGGCAAGTGGCTTGCTCATCAAACAACAAGACCTAGTGAATGCTCAGGAAGAGGCCAATGTGACGACTCATCTGTCAGTGTCCATTGCAGAGACAGTGCTCCTCTGCCTTTACAAGAGAATACAACTGAAACGCTCGCTGACGTTGGAACCGACTTCTAGACAGAGGAAAAGCATTGACATCAGAGCATCAGCTGAGACTCACAAGGATATCATTACCTCCGCCACCAAAGGTGGATGGAGGATGTTTTCACCCTGTCTGTTTGTGAACAAGATATTTCAAAAAGTTGTGGACGGGTTCGGACGAAATTTGGCAGAGAGGTCGCGTATGTGACAAGGACGAAACGATTAGATTTTGGTGAAGATCTGGATCCGGCTACTATAATTTTTTAAGTAATTCTTCACCATTGCACGATAGGGCCAAAGCCGACATATAGCAGAATATCTCAAAAAGTTATGGACGGATTTGGACGAAACTTGGTGGAGAGGTTGGGTGTGTGACAAGGACTAATCTATTCGATGTTGGTGAAGATCTGAATATAGATTCGGATACGATAATTATTTAATTTAAGTGATTCTTCACCATTGAGAGATCGGGCGAAAAGCGATATATATATATATATATAACATGATTTTTTTTAAAGGTTATGGACGAGTTATGAATAAACTTTGTGGACGAGTTGGTTAGGTGACAAGAACAAGCCGATTAGAATTTGGTTTAGGTCCGAATCCAGCTCCGGCCCATCAGTGGGATACAAAACAAACTGTTCAGCCTGGCGGAGGTATGTGCTCTACCGAGTGCCATTCTAGTTCATGATGTCTTGGCTGCCCACTCTCTATACGGATGTGACACTGTCGCACAATGCTGGGGGTATTGGGAAGGTCAAGTTGAAAGTGTTTCAGGCACGCCAAAAGCTACCAGCACAAGGTAATACCTCAGCTGACCTCACAAATATTGTGAAGGAATCCACTTCATTCATACAGTCATGTTCAAAAATATTGGCGCCCTTGCACTTTTTTCAAATAACTCACAATTTTCTCTAAAAATAAGTTGAAATTGACAAAAGTATTTGGTCGACACAATTCTTTATTTCACTGTTAATATTACAGAACCTTTTAGGCTCCGGGCCAGGTATGGTCCATCTGCACCCCCCCCCCCCCCCCCCCCCCACAACTCTCCGACCCTGGGTTTTTCTGAACCATTGGGGTGTCCTGGGGTGGAAATCAACTGGTAACAGTAAATAAACTTGGACTCACTACCCATTTGGTACCTATATTGGATGGTACCCTCAAAACAGCATATTTTTAAATCCGCGTTGCGCCATATTCGACACACGTGTTCTTTTGGTATTTGTGCCTGCTAATATTAACTCAGAATAAAAAGTTATATACCAAAAGAAAGCTGTTCATCTACTGATCATCATAGAATATTGACACATTACTTATAATGGTACCTTAATGGTCATAACTAGTGCTGAATAGCAGTACCCCACTTTAACGTAACATAATTCGGTATCGACCGTACTATTTCATCTTACACACATAATATGAACACATTACACCTGATATGCTTACATATATATTTTATTGGCTTTGCATGTCTCATGAAGGTTTCCTCCATTGTCTTGTCAACAGCACAGCGATTCCCAGGGATAAAGGAGCGAGCAACACTGATTGCTCCTCGTCGAATGAGGGTCAAAGCTCCCGGGTGCGAGCTATCTACGTTGGCTAAGAAGATGGAGAAATACGACAAATACCTGGCGTAGTTTTGGCCACCGAAGCTGAAGAAGAGGGGAGTCATACCGTTGATGGACGCAACATACAAGACAAAGTTGTTAGTCTTTACAGCTTCAAGGAGTGAGAGGACTAGACGTACATGGTCCATGTACGACACCCAGAGCTCAGCAGTTTTCCCCAATCGTCCCTTTGCTACACTCTGTCGAAATGTATCATAGTTATCTATGACCTTCATGATGAGTTCATCTGTCGAGACAGCTTCTAAGGTCATTTGACTGGGGGATTCAACAAGATCTTGCAGTCTTCTAGTTGAGTCGTCAGGGAGGGACGCGAACAGGTCATCAGCATTAGTTTCGTTGAGGTATTCCGCCAAGAGAAGCCTCTCCAAGCATTCCAGCATAAGTTTATGACAGTGTAACGCTCTGTCATAATTCTTTCCCGACATCACACCTGTGATAGATCCACTACCGATCAATCCTGCTTCCAGGAGGATATCTGACAGACCAGACCCAGCCATCTTCTTACCCATCATTTTCATGTAAGCACAAACAAGGTGGAAGGTGCCTATTAGAATGATGTGACTTTCGTACTTGTCGGGGGAGTTCCATACTAGGGGGAATGCCTTCATGCATACCCCCAAATCGAATGTGGTAATGACATAAGGCTGGCCAACTTCTCTGGTGGCCTCTTCAGCAGCACGCAAGCATTCCTGGACAGTTTTGTACTCGGTAATTGGTTGATTGATGACGGGATAGTAGTCTATCGTTGTGAGCTTCTTTGGTATTTCACCTGTCTCTGAGATGAAACCGGTCCAACCAGGAACTTGTTGTTGTGTTTCTGCCTTGAGACGGATCATGATCCATAGAGTCTGGAGTTTGGTCGATGTTCCTCTTTCTCCTACAGATCCTGGATATTGAAGCTGTTTTACTTGAAGTTTCGGGCTTTGTCTTTTGGTCACATAGCAGTCAGGTAATATGGTTGCTTCCGTCAACTGCAGAGAACGCCGTTTGGTCCTAACTTGAGTTGGCCTTGCTGGACCAGATGCGGCATGATCATCACTGACTTCTTGCATCATGATCCCGTGTGCTGTATGAACAGAACCTTTTCCTGTCAGATCATTCACCAATGAGTCGAAATTGTCAAACTCCGAGTGGAAGACAGACGGCTCTCGTGGTGACCTGATGATTTGGTTGGAGAGTTGTGTCGATGACTTCATCACTGATTCGGCCAGTGCAGTCTCCAATTCAAGTGAAAATGAATAACTCTCACAGTGTCCCATTCTATTAAGAAGGGTTATGAGCTTTTCACTTCTGTATAGATGTCTCAGGGACGTGCACATGATGATGTGTTTTGGAAGCTTCCAAGAGCCTTTGGTGGCAGCGCGACAGATATCTTGGCCGATTGATTGAACTAATCGCTGGCTTCGTTGTGACCTTGCTGATGTTGTTCCAGTTATGATGTAGCATAGCAGCTTCTTGAGTGAATCTGGTATAACATCGTCCATTTGTTGGAGATCAGAAGGACTTGGTGGCCATTTCAGTTCTGGGGCATTCGAGAAATCATCCAGAATTGACAGTCGTAAATGGCTACCTGCACTCTCAATCATATCTCTTGATCCCAATTTGAAGGCTTGTTTCACTGCTGTCTGGACGTCAATTGCAGTGCTGAATATTATGTAGGACTTTCCCAGATCACAGAATGATAGTCTCTCCCTGAAAGGCTCGTGGTTTTCAAGCTTCAGTTTTAGTTTGCTGGCTCGGTAGTCAGGATTCGCATATTTGCTGGTTTGCAGGTTAATGACATACATTTGCCTCAGGTCGGATAGTTTCATTATCTTCTTGGCCATTAACACATCCCTTTCAATGGCATCACATACCACATCGAATGCCTGTCTGTGGGCTTCTTCTAATTCTCCTTGATGGTGCTGTGCCTCTTCGTCAGTACTGCGCCATTTCTCTGGCTTTTGCATATACTTCATACGGCAAGTTTTGTGGAACTTTGCCTCAGAGGCAAAAAGATCATGGCCTCGGATCCTCATTAAGAGCGTTTCATCTTGCTTCATTTCAGCCATCTCCAGTACCGTCTTCCAGCCTTCATACTCGAACTGGCTCATCCCCTGGGTAGTCCAACTGCCATGCACTTTCACTTTTTTACGACTTTCCGAAGAACAGAAGATACAGTCTGGCTTAAATATGATCTTGTCACCAGAACTAGTACGGGCCATCCGCTGAGTTGTGGCACCAGTTGTTTCAGATGTACCTGTAGTAGGAGGGTTCAGTCTGTCTAAGTTCATCGTGAAACGCTTGTAACACTCCCAGTGGAAACCATGGTGTTCGGCCAGAGATTCAGGGACCAAATCACATGTGTCCTTCATCATATGCGGAGACTGTGGGGGTTGTGCAAGGCGTCTTTCTTTGACCTCCTGCAGCTTGGCCAATTTCTTCTCAGAATTTTTGAGTCCAGATAACAAGTGCAACTCTCCATAGCTCAGTCCCTTTACATGAGTTATGCACACAATGGGTGGTTGTTCACTCTCACGTGTACGTTTCGCTCGCGCCGGATGTTCCATATTAGCGTTGTTGCTTCACCTGCAAAACACATCAAAATATTGGTAAGTACCAAGCTGAATAATTATTATAAATTGCATCTTAATTATAAAAAATATCTTATATTGCATACTTAACTATGTAAAAAAAGGTGTTTAACTTAACTAATTGACTCGTTCTGTCGCTGTAAGAGACACTTAAATAACATAATTGTACAATCTGATGATCTCAATTTACGCAGGATACAAACATGGAAGGATCTGCATGCCATTTTCGTCAAAATTCCTGCAATAAACTACAGTGATACATCAATACAACAATATATTAAGTAACACATATTAACAATACATAGATTTTGTCATGTGTCCAACATATATGTACATGATATACGTGGCAGCATTTGTAAATTGACAAATGCAGCATCGCCTACAATATCACCCCATACCGGTAGTATCTTTGACACGCTGTATAAAAAAGAGAATTGAAGCTACGGGGATGTATCTGGTATCAAATTAAAGCTGATATACAGGAGAAAGCCAATAAAATATATATGTAAGCATATCAGGTGTAATGTGTTCATATTATGTGTGTAAGATGAAATAGTACGGTCGATACCGAATTATGTTACGTTAAAGTGGGGTACTGCTATTCAGCACTAGTTATGACCATTAAGGTACCATTATAAGTAATGTGTCAATATTCTATGATGATCAGTAGATGAACAGCTTTCTTTTGGTATATAACTTTTTATTCTGAGTTAATATTAGCAGGCACAAATACCAAAAGAACACGTGTGTCGAATATGGCGCAACGCGGATTTAAAAATATGCTGTTTTGAGGGTACCATCCAATATAGGTACCAAATGGGTAGTGAGTCCAAGTTTATTTACTGTTACCAGTTGATTTCCACCCCAGGACACCCCAATGGTTCAGAAAAACCCAGGGTCGGAGAGTTGTGGGGGGGGGGGGGGGGTGCAGATGGACCATACCTGGCCCGGAGCCTATTTGTTTTTGATTCAGAACTTAATATATCCTTTTAAATCAGAAAACAAGAGGAAATGGCATTGACAAAATTATTCACACCTTAGACTTCATATTTGGTAGCACAACCTTTGGACAAGACAACTGCAGTCAAGCGCTTCCTATAGCCATGAATGTCGAATGAGCTTCCTACACCTCGCTACTGGCAGTTTGGCCCACTCTTCTTGTGCAAACTGCTCCTGTTCTCCCAGATTTGAACGGTGCCTTCTCCCAACAACTGTTTTCAGATCTCCCCACAGGTGTTCAATGGGATTACAGCGTTTTATCTTGAACCATTCCTGGGTGCTTTTTAAAGTGTGTTTGGGGTCATCTTCCTGCTGCAAGACCGATGACCTTTGACGGAGACCCAGCTTTCTGACAATGGGTTTAACATTGCACTCCAAAATGCCTTGGTAATCTCCTGATTTCATGATGCCATGCACACATTCAAGGCACCCAGTGCCAGAGGCAGCACAGCAACCCCAAATCATCACTGAACCTCCTCCATATTTGACTGTAGGGAAGGTGTTCTTTTCTTTGAAGGCTTCATTTTGTTTTCTGTAAACATAGAGATGATGTGCTTTAGCGAAAAACTCTAATTTGGTCTCATCTGTCCACAGGACATTCTTTCAGAAGGATTTTGGCTTGTTCAGGTGTGTTTTGGGTCTCTCTCTCAGCAGTGGGGTCCTCCTGGGTCTCCTACCATAGAACCCCATTTCATTGTGTTGGCAACGGATGGTGCGAGTTGAAACTGTCGTACCTTGTGTCTGAAGGTCAGCTTGAATCTGTTTGGCAGTTGATCGAGGTGCTTTCTCCACCATTCGCACAATCCTTCACTACAATCTTCGATCAAGTTTTCTCTTGTGGCCACAGTCAGGGAGGTTGGCTACAGTGTCATGGGCCTTAAACCTCCTGATAACATT
Organism: Myxine glutinosa; assembly: GCF_964187855.1. NCBI lineage: Eukaryota > Metazoa > Chordata > Myxini > Myxiniformes > Myxinidae > Myxine > Myxine glutinosa. The sequence continues at coordinate 13,931,316 of NC_136264.1, forward strand.
GCATATGGTGGACATAGGAACATCAAGGTCTCTGGAGATGGACTTGTCACCTTAAGATTGTCCATGCTTGGCTAAAATCTTGTGTCTGACCTCCTCAGACAATTCTCTGGTTTTCTTTCTTGTCTCCATGCTCATTGCGGTACACACAGTGACACAAAACAGCAGATTGACTCCTCTTCTCTATTAAAACTTGTTGCATGAGCGATTTTTATATTGCAGGCACCTGCAACTCACCACAGGTGAGTCCAATACCAAAGTAAAGGAGAATCAGCTGCTTGAAATGTAATTATTTCTAACAACTTCTAAAAGGTGCCAATAATATTGTCTGGGCCATTTTAGGATTTCTGTGTGGAATAAGCTAAGATTTAGTAATTTTTTCAGCTTTTTTTTGTTTTGTTCCACTTCAAACCAAAGAAATACCCATGTAGATACCAAAATATTTTTTTATTTCAACAATTTTCTGGAAGAAATGGTGCATTATTTGAAAAAAGGGGAAGGGTGCCAATATTTTTGGCCATGACTGTAGCTGCACCTGCATGCTATCGACATGCAAAACACATACAGTGCTGGATTTACTGGTTAGTCGGCCAGAAATGCTAATTTGGCACCGGCTTTTCTGCACCAATTAGAAACAAGTTACCCGGGTATTATAGATTGTAAGAAAGGTTATGATTCATTCTTTGGGCTGACGTAAGTTCAAACTCATTTGCATACAAGTGTCGGCCATGATCATTGTCCTACACACTTTATGGGATAAGCAACTTCAATGGCAGCTAAATTTCAATGTTTGGAAACATAAAACAGCCAGGGCAAACATCGCCACAGCTCCAAAGTTGATGGCACTTCCCCCAACCACTGAGGCATTTGAGCTGAATGTTATGAGGGCCCACTCTCAATCCTGTATTTGGAAAAATGCAGCTGAATCTCGTCATTCCTCGCGAGATCCCGCTAAGTTTGTATGGATGATAGACGAGGTGAATAAAAGCCTGCTACCAGTCATGCTTCCAACCAATGTATCGCATCACCGGCACCAGATTTCATCTTGATCGGCACCAGAACTGATCAGGTGCAGTTGTGAAAATGGCAAGTCATCATGGTGTTTATGCACATCAGTAAACTTGGCATGCACTATATCCTGCCAATGTAAAGCAGGAACTGGATGCTACAATGACCATACGAGAACAATAGATGATGCTTCTGATGACGATTACAATGACAGATACGTAATGAGGGTGGAACTTCATCTATTGACCAAAGTTGTGCTGAAGTTATATCATGCATTAAAAATATGATTTACTCTCACGATATCCATTGTCTCCTTGCAAAGGGAGAAACAAAGCTTTATTAAAATAAGATAAATACTTTTGAATGTAAAATAAGACTTTTGCCTCCATCTTCACACTTCACACTGTTAATCCTAAACTGATGGTGACTGGTGTATGTGTTTGGAAGAGAGATGCTAACTTAGCAGTTTGAAGCAGCTGTTGCTTTGTTATCAGTCACCGACCTTGATCAGTGACCTTGGCTTAAGCCCATAACACTGACCAAGTTAACACGTCCATTAGACTGTCACACATCGAGTACCATAAAAGTCCAAATGAACCCATGAGTACAATTTGCAAGTGTATAGCTATGGTAGGTACAAATTTACCATGAATGTTGCTTAAACTATATGTCTTATCGAAGTTACGTATACATGTCATTATGACAACTAAATATTTGCCCTCTTCAAGGAAATGTCAACTTTCTAAAATACGCAATTACTGTATCGTTTCCTGGTTGGGAGGGATCCATAGCGAGACTGTGGTAAGTGGAGTATGGTCCGTGTGTTTCGAGTAAGTTCGATTGCCATTTAACAGGGACCTGTCAGAACAAGTCGGTGTTATATGTGACATGGGGGAGGCAGCGTATGTAATTTATAGCCATCGTAGTGTTACAGATTCGTCACTTCCGTTGTTGTGGTTTTCATCCACTGTAAACATTTTTGATTCCATGTACTATTATTGTTTTCAAAAGGTTTATTGTTTATGAACTGTTTTCAAAAGGTGAAAAAGTTAGAGTTAAAAGAAACCGGAAACCGGATCGGGAACAGGACGACGACGAAGAGGAAGAAGAAAAAAGAAGGCGGAGCGAGTGAGTTGGGGAAGAAGCCGAGCGGCGTTGAGGGTTTGAGCCAACGCTAGCGAACGGAGGTCACTAGCGAACTTTTGGGTTTCCCGGGAAAGGGATTCCTGCGACAGAGTTGTTATCGCTGTGACAGATCAACCTGCGTGTCAGGTTTTGCGATCGATTCCGAAGAGAATTGTTGGACTGCCGTTACGTCTCGAGTACGGGCCGTCGGCCATTTTGACTCACGTGCTTTGCGCGTCGCGCAAGTTTCCTTTGCTTCGCTTCAGCCGTTTTCACCGCATTCAGACGTTTATCTGGTGTGTGTGTGTGCAACGTGGCTTTTGAAGGTAAATCTGAGGTTCGCCGACTGTGAGCCGTGGAACGTCCATACCCGAGGGTGTGATTCCCCAGTCGCCTGGAGGGCGCCTTTGCGCAGCTTTCGCAGCAGGACTGTAACTGCCAACCCAATGGGATTCTGGTCTCGATTGGACATTGATCTGACGATCGCTGGAGCGGATCGACTTTGGCTTGAAGCCGGGATTGACTTTGGCTTGAAAGCGGGATCAACTTTGGGTTTGAAGCAGGGAAAGAGACATTGGGAATGTTCTTGTTTCACTCACTTGGAGCACAGTGAGTTATATATTACGAAACTGATGGTACCATCATAGGACATAGTGATTGTACTTTTGAATACTATTATTGTTGTACTGTTATTCTTGTGTGATCTTAATACAATATTTGTTTGTTGGTAACAATTGGTGTGGCTTCACCATTGATCTTTGACATACAGAATAACACATTTTTCTGCCCTGACTCCTCTCGGGGCTCGGAGGTACACCGTGACCACGGGGTTGGGGAGGAGCACGTAACAGTAGACATCAATTTTGTATGTGTAAACACTTCTTGTTTGTGGGCAGGGCCAGCGTGGAAATATATATATTTTTAAACGAGTATTTGCCGCAACAAATTTTGCATCCGACAAAAATTCTCCACATCTTTATACATAGTGAATACAGAAATACGTAGTAGAATGTAGCACTGTTAATATTGTTTTTTTAAATGTCTAGGCCGCAGTTTAACATGTGGCTTATTTTCTGTGTCGTTTAATTTGATCGTTGTGCTGTTATAGACTTGTCATGTTGGAAGGGCCATGATGCATTCCCAAACTTTACTAAATCATGACCATGATGACGTTAGAGGTACCGGAATATTGGGCGATGGGCCCAATAATCTCCTTTTACATTATTTTGGCCTACCCTGTAGTAACTACATTGAATGGTATGAGCATGTTGTTAACAGCTAGCTTACAATAATTTTTGTGAGTAACAATACAAAATAGTATGCATTTCCAAAAACTTCTTGAATTAAGGATGAAAGTGTTTTTTTTTTTTTTTTTTTTTTTTTTTTTTTTTGTATACAAGATCGAGGCTCGTGAAAGAGCGAACATTTATCACACAGAAAGACAAACAGACACATAAAACAAATAACATCGGGAGCGGTAGACAAGATGGGGAGAGAGGGGGAAGGACACAAACACAACATTTGAGAGCAGGGACCGAGAGACATGGAGACATCGAGAGATCTGTGGGAGGGAGAGGGCTTTGGGGGGGGAGGCATGTGAAGGGGGGGGAGGCATGTGAAGGGGGGGAGGCATGTGAAGGGGGGGAGGCATGTGAAGTGGGGGGGGTGGGAGAGGTATAAACATATGGACACTGCCAGGATTTCCAGGAAATAAGTTGGAATTTCAAACAAGGTGGATCTGGGGTGAATTAGTGGGGGTAGAAAAGATCAAGGTTATGGATGGGGGAAGATAAGAGATGGTGGTGAACAGCTGTTTTAAAGACCTGGAGGGAGGAGAGGGATTGAAGGGAGTGTGGGAGTTTGTTCCACAGGCGGGAGAAAAGAGGAATGAAAGAGTGAAGGTGAGCAGAGAGCCGAGATTTCGGCAGTTTAACCATCAGAGGGTTGCTGGCAGATCTTGTGCGACCTGTAGGAATATTTGGGGGACAGAGCACAGAGAGAGCTGGGGGAGCAAGGCCGGAGAGGAGTCGGTAGAAGACAGAAAGACCACCTACCTGCCTGCGGTGAGTGAGTGAAAGGCCCTCAGAGATAGCTTCATCGCGGGAGATTCCAATGATTTTGAAAGCTTTGGATTCAACAGCGTGAAGCCGAGCCAGGTGTGAGGCAGGAGCACCAGCCCATAGGGGAGAACAGTATTCCATTGAGCTGCGGATGAAAGCCTTGTATGTGGTGAGGAGCTCAGGTGTGCCGAGGAAGGACTTCGCACGACGGAGGATGCCCAGTCGGCGACTGGCTTTGGAGGCCAGCTTGGAAATGTGGTTTTCCCAAGAAAGATCATGGCAGATAGTGAGACCCAAAAGCTTGAGTGACAGAACTTCTTGGAGAGGATTGTTGAGAAAGTAGATGGGAGGGTTGTCCAGTCGATCTTTTCGGAGAGACATCGTAAGAGAGTGAGATTTGGCAGGATTGAAAGACATGTTCCACTTGTTTGACCAGTCTGTGATTTTGTCCAGGTCTTCAGAGAGTGAGGAGGCTGCAGACTGCCGATCTGAGGGAAGAGGAATGGAGCGGCAGAGAGTGGAGTCATCAGCAAAGAGATAGAGAGGATTTTCCAGAGAGTCAGAGAGATCATTGATAAAGACCAGAAAAAGCACAGGGCCCAGCACACTTCCTTGGGGAACTCCAGCCTGAACAGGAAGGGGAGATGAGAGAAATCCATTCAGGGCCACACGTTGACTACGACCAGAGAGGAAGTCCGCAAGCCATGCATGGAGATTTCCATGGATACCAGGAGGAGAGTTTGGTGAGCAGAGCTGGGTGCCAGACCGTATCAAAGGCCCTTGATATGTCAAGGGAGACAGCTCTGATTTCCTGTTTGGCATTGAGGACCTCCATCCATTGTTGAGACAGCAGAAGCAGCATGTCCAGAGTAGAGTGACCTGGTCTGAAACCAAATTGATGATCAGAGATCAAGCCATTGGAGAAGAGGAAAGATTTCATATCCGAAGCAATGATGGATTCCATGACTTTGCTGATAATTGGGAGCAGGCTGATTGGTCTGTAGTTGAAAGTACGTAGTAGTTGAAAGTTGAAAGTTCTTTCATTTTCTGAGAAAACACAAGTTATTTCACTCAATAAATGGGTAAAAAAAAATGTGCCAGCTACAAAAGACGAGAAATTATGACATTATTATGTAAATTCTATTGATTCATTTATTTTACTTTTTTATACTTTCAAGTTAAATTTTATATATACTCCAAGTTATTATGCTTCAAATTTGATAAGGCAATTTTATTGAAGATCACTACATTTTCAGCCAGTAGGGCAGCGGTAGGAAATGATTGGTTTTTATATGAACAAGAGCTGTGATTCACATTGCTATCATGCATTTCTATAATCCTCAGATGATGAGCTTCCAAAAAAAAGGGAAAAAAAGAGACTTTGAAGAGAATTCGCCCCGAGTTTGGTACCGACATTCGAAATTTCAGGGCATGGCTCTGAATTATACTGTGTGTGGTTGGTCGTTATCTCCATATGTGGGTTTGAGAAGGTGGTTTCAGAAGTATCCTCCTTTGTGTGTGCGTGTAGGTTGTTGTAGACTGCTATCTTCACACGTGGGTGGGTTTTAGGAGATGGAATGGAGACCTACCAGGTCTCAAAGTATCCACGCCTGTTAGTGTGTGTGTGTGTGTGTGTGTGTGTGTGTGTGTGTGTGTGTGTGTGTGTGTGTGTGTGTGTGTGTGTGTGTGTGTGTGTGTGTGTGTGTGTGTGACTATAGGTGGTACTTGATTCCTGGGGTGGGGGTATCCGGCACTGCCTAGGGGGTGCGAGGGTAAGGTTGAGGGAGTACGCGGTGCTTCCCATGAGGGAGCTTGGGGGAAGGGGTAACCAGTGCTGCCCGGCTGGGTTAGTTTTACCTGTCGCTGGTTTCGGGATGTGTTGGACATTGAAAAGATAAGGAGTTATTAGCCTCATGGTGGAATTACCTTTTGCCTGCGGGCCGATGGAAACACTGCCTGACCCCACATCCCAATATACACTTTTATTGCAGCCTCAAAACAGACAACAACGGTAATATACAACAACAACATGCATTTTAAAAGGCCATTTTCCCTGCTAGAGCGGGGGTTAGCCTTGCGGTCTTCTCCATTTTGCCCTATTTTCTGCATCTCTCCTTGTTAACCCCCTTGCCCGCATTTCTTCTTCCACCATCTTTAGCCAAGTCTTTCTCAGTCTTCCCTGTCCTCTACTTCCTTCTACATTCATTTCCATCACTCTTCTCAACCAGTCACTTTCATCCTTCCTCAACACATGACCAAACCATCTCAACCTGTTCCTCTTCACAGCATCAATCACGGGCTCTATTCCCATCATCTTTCACAATTCAAGATTTCGCAACAAGGGCAATATGTGGTGGATTATAACTTTGGTCAGATTCTAAAGTGCCTACACCCAAACATTGGGGTATACAGGTACTACGGTTCGACCGTGAAAGAGTAATGTACAACGCGCACACACAAACATTTGAAAATATTTACAAGATTTAAACGTTTTCACTACACGTGTGCCGGAAGCCCTATGGAGTTTTTCCACCCAATCAAGAATCCTTATGTTGGCTTAACGGTTAAGGTGGCTGGCTTAAGATCTAAAGGTTTTGATTTTGAGCCCCTGTGGTGCCGTTGAAATAACACCAGGTGGGTTGACTCAGCCTGTGATCCTTCCGAGGTCGGCAAAATGAGTACCAACTTACTGGTAACAGGGACACCGCGTCAGAGGCAGAGCCACGCCTCCATAAAATGATGCAGCCAGCAGCCACAGACTGTATATGAAACAACAACAACAGCCCAGTCAAGATTGGGTTATTTAGACTTCAGTAAACAATCAAGAAGAGTGACGTTTAAAGCTGCAGCAAAAATTAACCCAAGAGTGCACCACGGCAATGATGGGCCAATGATATAGTTTCCTTGTTAGCCGGTCGTCCCTTGCACAGCAGGAGATGGGTTTTGTAATCACTTCTGTGTGTCTGTCTGTCAGTCTGTCTGTCTGTCTGTGTCTCTATCCAGACTGTAACCTTTTTACCATTTGAGTTATTGTCATCAAAACTTCACCAATGATAACACAGTGAAGGCAAATAAATAATTTTGTCAAAAGGTTAAAGGTCAGCGTCACCTAAAAACATCCATATTCATTCAATTGACCTGAAATTTAAAAATACCATTTGAGTTTTGTCATCAAAATTTCAACTAAGCTTTATTACGAGAATATGGAGAAGGCAAATTAATAATTTGGTCAAAAGGTCAAAGGTCAGCATCACATAAAATCGTCAGTTTTCATCCGATTGACCTGAAATGTTAAGAATTTGCATATTGGGTCACTGAATTGGTTCACAAATCAAAAGCTACAAGCAGATTGCTTTTTTTTAGATCAAAAGGTCAAAGGTCAAGGTTACATAAAATCACCAATTTTTGTCCAATTGACCTGAAATTTAAAAATACCATTTGAGTTTTGTCATCAAAATTTCAACTAAGCTTTATTACGAGAATATGGAGAAGGCAAATTAATAATTTGGTCAAAAGGTCAAAGGTCAGCATCACATAAAATCGTCAGTTTTCATCCGATTGACCTGAAATGTTAAGAATTTGCATATTGGGTCACTGAATTGGTTCACAAATCAAAAGCTACAAGCAGATTGCTTTTTTTAGATCAAAAGGTCAAAGGTCAGCGTCACCTAAAAACATCCATATTCATTCAATTGACCTGAAATTTAAAAATACCATTTGAGTTTTGTCATCAAAATTTCAACTAAGCTTTATTACGAGAATATGGAGAAGGCAAATTAATAATTTGGTCAAAAGGTCAAAGGTCAGCATCACATAAAATCGTCAGTTTTCATCCGATTGACCTGAAATGTTAAGAATTTGCATATTGGGTCACTGAATTGGTTCACAAATCAAAAGCTACAAGCAGATTGCTTTTTTTTTAGATCAAAAGGTCAAAGGTCAAGGTTACATAAAATCACCAATTTTTGTCCAATTGACCTGAAATTTAAAAATACCATTTGAGTTTTGTCATCAAAATTTCAACTAAGCTTTATTACGAGAATATGGAGAAGGCAAATTAATAATTTGGTCAAAAGGTCAAAGGTCAGCATCACATAAAATCGTCAGTTTTCATCCGATTGACCTGAAATGTTAAGAATTTGCATATTGGGTCACTGAATTGGTTCACAAATCAAAAGCTACAAGCAGATTGCTTTTTTTTTTAGATCAAAAGGTCAAAGGTCAAGGTTACATAAAATCACCAATTTTTGTCCAATTGACCTGAAATTTAAAAATACCATTTGAGTTTTGTCATCAAAATTTCAACTAAGCTTTATTACGAGAATATGGAGAAGGCAAATTAATAATTTGGTCAAAAGGTCAAAGGTCAGCATCACATAAAATCGTCAGTTTTCATCCGATTGACCTGAAATGTTAAGAATTTGCATATTGGGTCACTGAATTGGTTCACAAATCAAAAGCTACAAGCAGATTGCTTTTTTTAGATCAAAAGGTCAAAGGTCAAGGTTACATAAAATCACCAATTTTTGTCCAATTGACCTGAAATTTAAAAATACCATTTGAGTTTTGTCATCAAAATTTCAACTAAGCTTTATTACGAGAATATGGAGAAGGCAAATTAATAATTTGGTCAAAAGGTCAAAGGTCAGCATCACATAAAATCGTCAGTTTTCATCCGATTGACCTGAAATGTTAAGAATTTGCATATTGGGTCACTGAATTGGTTCACAAATCAAAAGCTACAAGCAGATTGCTTTTTTTTAGATCAAAAGGTCAAAGGTCAAGGTTACATAAAATCACCAATTTTTGTCCAATTTACCTGAAATTTAAAAATACCATTTGAGTTTTGTCATCAAAATTTCAACTAAGCTTTATTACGAGAATATGGAGAAGGCAAATTAATAATTTGGTCAAAAGGTCAAAGGTCAGCATCACATAAAATCGTCAGTTTTCATCCGATTGACCTGAAATGTTAAGAATTTGCATATTGGGTCACTGAATTGGTTCACAAATCAAAAGCTACAAGCAGATTGCTTTTTTTTAGATCAAAAGGTCAAAGGTCAAGGTTACATAAAATCACCAATTTTTGTCCAATTGACCTGAAATTTAAAAATACCATTTGAGTTTTGTCATCAAAATTTCAACTAAGCTTTATTACGAGAATATGGAGAAGGCAAATTAATAATTTGGTCAAAAGGTCAAAGGTCAGCATCACATAAAATCGTCAGTTTTCATCCGATTGACCTGAAATGTTAAGAATTTGCATATTGGGTCACTGAATTGGTTCACAAATCAAAAGCTACAAGCAGATTGCTTTTTTTTTAGATCAAAAGGTCAAAGGTCAATGTTACATAAAATCACCAATTTTTGTCCAATTGACCTGAAATTTAAAAATACCATTTGAGTTTTGTCATCAAAATTTCAACTAAGCTTTATTACGAGAATATGGAGAAGGCAAATTAATAATTTGGTCAAAAGGTCAAAGGTCAGCATCACATAAAATCGTCAGTTTTCATCCGATTGACCTGAAATGTTAAGAATTTGCATATTGGGTCACTGAATTGGTTCACAAATCAAAAGCTACAAGCAGATTGCTTTTTTTTTTAGATCAAAAGGTCAAAGGTCAAGGTTACATAAAATCACCAATTTTTGTCCAATTGACCTGAAATTTAAAAATACCATTTGAGTTTTGTCATCAAAATTTCAACTAAGCTTTATTACGAGAATATGGAGAAGGCAAATTAATAATTTGGTCAAAAGGTCAAAGGTCAGCATCACATAAAATCGTCAGTTTTCATCCGATTGACCTGAAATGTTAAGAATTTGCATATTGGGTCACTGAATTGGTTCACAAATCAAAAGCTACAAGCAGATTGCTTTTTTTTAGATCAAAAGGTCAAAGGTCAAGGTTACATAAAATCACCAATTTTTGTCCAATTGACCTGAAATTTAAAAATACCATTTGAGTTTTGTCATCAAAATTTCAACTAAGCTTTATTACGAGAATATGGAGAAGGCAAATTAATAATTTGGTCAAAAGGTCAAAGGTCAGCATCACATAAAATCGTCAGTTTTCATCCGATTGACCTGAAATGTTAAGAATTTGCATATTGGGTCACTGAATTGGTTCACAAATCAAAAGCTACAAGCAGATTGCTTTTTTTTTAGATCAAAAGGTCAAAGGTCAATGTTACATAAAATCACCAATTTTTGTCCAATTGACCTGAAATTTAAAAATACCATTTGAGTTTTGTCATCAAAATTTCAACTAAGCTTTATTACGAGAATATGGAGAAGGCAAATTAATAATTTGGTCAAAAGGTCAAAGGTCAGCATCACATAAAATCGTCAGTTTTCATCCGATTGACCTGAAATGTTAAGAATTTGCATATTGGGTCACTGAATTGGTTCACAAATCAAAAGCTACAAGCAGATTGCTTTTTTTTTTAGATCAAAAGGTCAAAGGTCAAGGTTACATAAAATCACCAATTTTTGTCCAATTGACCTGAAATTTAAAAATACCATTTGAGTTTTGTCATCAAAATTTCAACTAAGCTTTATTACGAGAATATGGAGAAGGCAAATTAATAATTTGGTCAAAAGGTCAAAGGTCAGCATCACATAAAATCGTCAGTTTTCATCCGATTGACCTGAAATGTTAAGAATTTGCATATTGGGTCACTGAATTGGTTCACAAATCAAAAGCTACAAGCAGATTGCTTTTTTTTAGATCAAAAGGTCAAAGGTCAAGGTTACATAAAATCACCAATTTTTGTCCAATTGACCTGAAATTTAAAAATACCATTTGAGTTTTGTCATCAAAATTTCAACTAAGCTTTATTACGAGAATATGGAGAAGGCAAATTAATAATTTGGTCAAAAGGTCAAAGGTCAGCATCACATAAAATCGTCAGTTTTCATCCGATTGACCTGAAATGTTAAGAATTTGCATATTGGGTCACTGAATTGGTTCACAAATCAAAAGCTACAAGCAGATTGCTTTTTTTAGATCAAAAGGTCAAAGGTCAAGGTTACATAAAATCACCAATTTTTGTCCAATTGACCTGAAATTTTAAGAAATTGATTTTGGGTCACAGAATTGGTTCACCAATCAAAAGGTAGAAGCTGATTATTCTTTTAGATCTAAAGCACAAAGGTCAAGGCTGCTTAAAATCATAAATTTTCATTGTGTATTTTTTTTCCCAACTTTTTTCATTCGTTTGAGCATACGGAAAAAGAAGACGACGTCTGAATACAAAACGGATGCAGACGGGCTTTGCATTTTCAGATGCTTTCTAGATTGAGATTGGTTTCTTGATTTTCAGACATACAAACACATATGCACACAGATAATTTCCTTTCGTGGGGCGGAGGTGGGGAAAGATATGCCCATAACCTGACCCTGGGTACCTACAACACGTATGGCAAATTTGGTGGAGATTTGCATTTTTCTTTTCTTTTCAGAACTACACAAACATACACAGAGAATTTCCTTGTGGGGAGGGAGGCTTGTGGAGGAGGGTGTAGATTAAAACCTCGCCCATATCCTGAAGTAGCTAAAGTAATTCTAAAAATAAGCTAATGCTAAATGGTAATGCTAAAGTGTAATTCTAAAGGGTTCTAAAGTGCAATTCTTAAACGTTCTAAAGGGTAATTCTAAAGGGTAATTCTAAAGAGTTCTAAAGTGTAATTATAAAGGGGAATTCTAAAACGTTCTAGAGGGTAATTCTAAAGGGTCATTCTAAAATCTAAAGGGTTCTAAAGGGTTCGTGTCATAATGTTTGTGTCATCAGTAAAAATGTACACAAAGTTCTTCATCAATTCTGACAGGTCGTTAATAAAGATATAACAAGCAAAAGGGGTCCTAGTACACTACCTCGTAGCACACCACTATTTATAGAACTCCAGGAATGCTCCAACCCAAGAAAGGAAGGAGTTTTCCTCTGATACCATGTGATGCAATCTTCATCAATAGTACCTTGTGCGCAACAGCATCAAATGCTTTACGGAAGTTAAAATACAAAATATCCACTGCAGGTCCCTCGTCATTCGTGCCTATGAGGTCCTCGAAAGCACGTGTTGAACAGTTGTGACTAACTCACATGCGCGATGTTAACCATGCTGACATAGCTGGACACGAGCTAACGCACAAAATAATCATAACGCAATGGGAATCACAAACAGGAACAAAGAAGAAAACAGTGGAGAACAAGAAAGAGCAATCAGAGATTGCAGATCCTCGCCAGGATGTTTTTTTTCAGTGGTTTTTAAGGCTTTTGTGTTAAAAACAAATATGACGGCAGAATCACATGACCGATGAAGTCATCATTTTTTATTTTTTTCCTCCACCAATTTATCCCTAGATGACGCTCAAGAAATTTCATCTTGATCGGATGAAGTTTTGTACTTGTCGAATTATGACGTCATAATGGAGGCAGCTATGACATCGTCATCAACATATTTTATTCCCCATGGAGAGTTCTTTACAATGAGCCATGTCTCAAGATGGCGCTAATGCCATGTGACCGATGACGTCATAATTATCATTAAAAATTCTTAAGGTGGAGTTGCACCTATGGTGGAAATTCCTGTCAATCGGGCCAACGGTTGCAGAGAAAATCATATTTATTCTGTGCGGACAAACAAATAAACGGATGAAAAATCACTCATAGAGCGACATTTGGCAAAACAGAACGAAGTAGAATGGCACTCACTAGAGCATCCTTTTGACCTCAAAAATAATTAGTGGTTGAATTCAGTGACCTGATATGCAAATACTATTCAGATTTCAAGTCAATCGGATGAAAATTGAGGATTTAAGAAATTGGAAAAAAGTGGTTGACCTTTGGCCTATGTTGACCTTATGACCGACGTTGATCTCAAAAATAGTTGGTGGTTGAATTCAGTTGGCTGATATGAAAATCCTCTTCAAATTTGAAGTCAATCGGATGAAAACTGATTTTAGAAATTGGAAAAAAAGTGGTTGACCTTTGGCCTATGTTGATCTTGTGACATATGTTGATCAAAAAAATAGTTGGTGGTTGAATTCAGTTCGCTGATATGAAAATCCTAAACAAATTTCAAGTCAATCGGATAAAAATTGAGGATATTAGAAATTTGGCCTATGTTGACCTTTTGGCCTATTTTGACCTCAAAAATGATTGGTGGTTGGTTTCACTAAGCTGATATAAAAATTCTTTTCAATTTTCAAGTGAATCAGATGAAAATTGAGGATTTTAGAAATTCCAAAAAAATGTGCTTGACCTTTGGCCTATATTGACCTTTTAGCCGAAGCTGATCTCAAAAATAGTTGGTGGTCGAATTCAGTTCGCCGATATGTAAATCCTATTCAAATTTCAAGTCAGCCGGATGAAAATTGAGGATTTTAGAAATTTGAAAAAAAGTGGTTGACCTTTGGCCTATGTTGACCTTTTGACCTCAAAGATATATAGGATTTGGTCGGACCACGAACTCTACCATTTGGTGAAGTTTCGTGAAGCTCGGTTAAAAACTGCGACCTGTGGGGAAGTATAACTGAGCGGACAGACAAACACACAAACCAACAAACACACAAACCGCAGTGATCAACTTGCAAAAAAAAAAAAAAAAAATTGCCAAGTATAAACAAAGGGACTCAAATGCAATACCCTCTCCTCTGGCGAGGGTAATTACGAGTAATACTCTATGTTAACACGAACATGATGTGTGTGTGAAGAAGAAGAGGCAGACGTGGCAGAAAATATGAAGAAGAAGAGGAGGTTACATTTGAAGAAGAAGAAGAGGAAAAAGAAGAGAAGTGGAAAGATGAAGACGAATCAGCAGAAAAAGAGGTAGAATAAGAATCAAAATAAGAGGAAGAAAAGCAATAAAAGACGAAGAAGAATAGGAAAAATAAGAGGCAGCAGAAGAGGGAGAAGAATAAGAGAGAAGAAAAAGATGGAGAAGAAAAAGAGGGAGAAAAAAAAGAGGGAGAAGAAAAAGAGGGAGAAAAAAGAGGGAGAAAAAAGAGGGAGAAAAAGAAGAGGGAGAAAAAAAGTGGGAGAAAAAAAGAGGGAGAAAAAAAAGAGGGAGAAAAAAAATAGGGAGAAAAAAAGAGGGAGAAAAAAAAGAGGGAGAAAAAAAGAGGGAGAAAAAAAGAGGGAGAAAAAAAGAGGGAGAAAAAAAAGAGGGAGAAAAAAAAGAGGGAGAAAAAAAAGAGGGAGAAAAAAAAGAGGGAGAAAAAAAGAGGGAGAAAAAAAAGGGGGAGAAAAAAAAGAGGGAGAAAAAAAATAGGGAGAAAGAATAAGAGAAGAGGAGGAATAAGAAACAGAAGAAGAAGCAGAAAGAAATAAAAAGAGGCATATGAAGAAGAAAAGTAACAAAGCCCACCCTTTCTTACTGTACAAAGGCGGAAGTGAGCATTTCCACCGTTACTGTGCCCTGGGGATACAAGCAACGCTTGAAACGTTCGACAGAGCTCTGCAAATAGTGTTTTCTTGACAAAAATAAATATCATTGCAATGAAATGTTATAAGAAACAGGAAAATCAGGTTCAAACAGAGCTGAGTAAAATATTCGCAATATTACAGGAAAACTGATCAGAGATTGGAAACGTGACATACGCATAGAATTGGGGCAAGGACGAGGAAGATGTGATGTTGGACACGTTAATGAAGTACCTCCGGCTCGAGTACGTACCCAGAACACGGCCGTGTACGTGAGGAACACGAGCTTCAGTATGAAATACAAGCGACACTCCCAAGTGCCACAGCACCGATATCCATCGCGGGTCCCCATGGATCTGCGGCCCTGCCTAGGCCCGGCCACCTTGCCCTCAGGATCCCGCCAGGCCGACCCTCCTGGGCCGTGTCCCGTCGTCCGCTCCGGGTAAGAGTACGAAGCGCGAAAAGCGATCGAAAGGGTAAACGAACGACAAATACAGGAAGAGGCGGATCCGCGCTAGGTGTGTAACGTGAGATGTGATCATGAACGTTCATTAAGTACGTACATTTACGGTAAACGTTTAAATCGTTTACACGTTCCCGCTCGGTGTCCATTTCCTGCACAAACAACACACGACGGATCGAACTTCAGATTGATTAATCACTCCGAAGGAATAACCGTGATCGATTTTGGCTTTCGGATCGAACGAATAATTTGTTCCATGAAAAAAAAAACGATCGATCAATTTCGTCTATTTTTTTACGAAGGTAAAGACAGGTGGAAATTTTGACTCCACGTGACACTGATCCTTCATCATTTCTTTTTCTTTATTAGTCGTGTATCCATAAATATAAATAACAACAACACCGACAAAGCTTGAAATAAACGCAATGGGCTCCCAAGTACAAAAATCGACAATTCAAATAAACATTTAATAAGCGAATTCGTGGAAATTGCTACA
This sequence comes from Myxine glutinosa, assembly GCF_964187855.1. NCBI lineage: Eukaryota > Metazoa > Chordata > Myxini > Myxiniformes > Myxinidae > Myxine > Myxine glutinosa. The sequence goes on from NC_136264.1 coordinate 13,946,889, forward strand.
AATCTACCACCTGACCCAGTCGAACCCAACTGCTCCTGGACTCTGTGTCCTTCTCTCTGATTCTGCAACTGGACCTGACGGAATCAGCCCACGGACCCTAAAATCCTGTTCTTCCGCTCTATCTCACCCTCTCTCTGTACTTTTCACCCTATCTTTTGCTCAACGTCATCTGCCAGCATCCTGGAAATCAGCCAACATCACCGCTTTACACAAAAAGGTGCAAAAACAGATCCTTGCAACTACAGACCAATCAGCCTGCTCCCAATTATCAGCAAAGTCATGGAATCCATCATTGCTTCGGATATGAAATCTTTCCTCTTCTCCAATGGCTTGATCTCTGATCATCAATTTGGTTTCAGACCAGGTCACTCTGCTCTGGACATGCTGCTTCTGCTGTCTCAACAATGGATGGAGGTCCACGATGCCAAACAGGAAATCAGAGCTGTCTCCCTTGACATATCACGTGCCTTCGATTCGGTCTGGCACCCAGCTCTGCTCACCAAACTCTCCTCTGGTATCAATGGAAATCTCCAAGCATGGCTGGTGGACTTCCTCTCTGGTCACAGTCAACGTGTGGCCCTGAATGGAATTCCCTCATCTTTCTTTCCTGTTCAGGCTAGAGTTCCCCAAGGTAGTGTTCTTGGCCCTGTGCCATTTCTGGTCTTCATCAATGATCTCTCTGACTCTCTGGAAAATCCTCTCTATCTCTTTGCTGATGACTCCACTATCTGCTGCTCCATACCTCATCCCTCAGATTGGCAGTCATCATTCTCTGCAGACCTGGACCAAATCACAGACTGGGCAAACAAGTGGAACATGTCTTTCAATCCTGACAAATCTCACACTCTTACTTTGTCTCTATGAAAAGACCGACTGGACAACCCTCCCATCTACTTTCTCAACAATCCTCTCCAAGAAGTTCTGTCACTCAAGCTTTTGGGTTTCACTATCTGCCATGATATTTCCTGGGAAAACCACATTTCCAAGCTGGCCTCCAAAGCCCGTCGCCGACTGGGCATCCTCTGTCGTGTGAAGTCCTTCCTTCGCACACGTGATCTCCTCACCACATAGAAAGCTTTCATCTGCACCTTTATGGAATACTGTTCCCGCCTCTGGGCTGGTGCTCCTGCCTCACACCTAGCTCAGCTTCACGCTGTAGAAATCAAGGCTTTCAGAATCATTGGTATCTCCCGCGATGAAACTGATTCTGAGGGCCTATCACTCGCCTCCGCAGGCAGGTTGGTGGTCTTTCTGTCTTCTACCGCCTTCTCTCCTGCCTTGCACCCCCTTGATCTGTCTGTGATCTGTCTGCCAAATATTCCTGCAGGACGCTCAATGTCTGCCAAAAACCTTCTTCTGGTAAAACTTCCAAAATCGAGACTCTCTTCTCACCTTCACTCTTTAATTCCTCTTCACTCTTTAACTCCCACAATCTCTTCGATCCCACTCCCACTTTGTACCCCACCACATCCCTCTCTCTTCCACAGATCTCCTGGTATCCCTGTTCCCCACTGTTTTTGTGCCTCCCTCTCTCTCCTCCTGTTGTCTCCCACTCCATTTATCATGTTATATGTGTTAACCCTCATACCGCGCCTAGTCTAAGTATACAAAACAAAACCGCAATATCAGTTTGTGTGTTTGTACAGATGTCTGGTGTCTGATGTCTGTCCCACTTCATAAGGCTAGGTTTTAAAGGCTTTGAGTGAAGTTTTAGGAAGAATTTGAGAGGCTTTTAATGGGCAATCTGAACACGACTGTGTGTCCACCACAGTCAAAATACCTGTAAGAATCCGAGGACCCAAAAGACCCCAAGGACCCAGTAGACCCAAAAGACCCAGAGGATTGAAAAGACCCCAAGGGCCCAAAAGACCCCAAGGGCCCAAAAGACCCCGAGGACCCAAAAGATCCCTAGAACCCAAAAGACCCCGAAGACCCAAAAGAAAAAGATAACCCAAAAGTCGAAAATGATCCAAAAGACCCAGAGGACCCAGAGGACCCAAACGACCCTAAAGTCCCTGAGGATCCAAAAGACCCAAAGGATGCAAATGACAATGAAGACCCAAAATACCCCAAAGATCCAAAAAGACCCAGAGGGCCCGGAGGATTCAAAGGCCCCAAAAGACCCTGAGGACCCAAAAGACCTAAAATACCCCGAGGATCCATAAAACCCAGAGGATGCAAAAAACCCAAAAGACCCCAAAGACCCAAAAGAGAGACATGAATGGTAAAATAGAGAGAAATAGAACAGAAATTATTAATTTGGGTGAGCAAATCTGGAGGGGGGGGGGGGGCTCCGGAGTATGGGCAGGCAGCCAAGCCTGAGCTGGTAAGCCATGTGTTCGGCCTTACGGTGTGTGGGGCAACGAGCAAGTGTTCTCAGAGTGGGAGCGAGGCTGGACCTGCGCCCGGAGTCTTTGACTCTCTGTACACGGAGTCTGTGTTAGCGGCCGTTGGGTGGGGGAGAAGGAAAAAGTTTTGTGGTAGGGCACTTAGAGAGAGGCAGGCCAATGTTGGCTGGTGTCAGTGTGAGCCCCAATTGGAGTTTAAATATTTTAGTGCTTTGAATGAAGAGGTAGGAGCTCTGAGTCATGAGCAGTTCGTGGCTCATGACAATGAATAAATGTTGGGAGAGTGGGAGGCTCAAGGCCAGCAGTGGCTACAGGGAGGGGCAGAAAAGCCTGATAATGAACGTGAGGCCGGGAGTTTTAAGTTAAAATTTAAATGACAATTTCTTTTGGAGCAGCCTTGGAAGGAGTTGGTCCCCGAGCTGTAGGGGAGGTTAACGGGGCCAGCCTTGTGGGAGATTGCCCTCCCTGGGAGATTGGGTTGGGCCAGGCAGTTGGGGAGCTGCAATGGCAGAATTTGGATGTGGGGTCCAACCACAGGTGATCTGGTGGAGTGTGGCATTTCTTGTCCATCAGGCCGCTGTCCGAGGAAGTGTCTCGGGTTGATTGTGTCACCGGACCCTGGAGGGGGTTGAGACCTCCAGAGAACCGAGGTGGTTAGTCCTGGGCACCAGGCTCTCGTCTAATGCTTTTGAGGAGAGGACGTTTATCTTAGCAATGTCACCCTCAAATTTATATACATGACAGAGTGTTGTTGAGTGGTTCATAGTTTGATAAGGTTGCCGCAGTCACATCCTGGAGAACTCATTATCCGCCACCTGTGCATCAAATGGCCGCAGCGACCATGTCCCATTCGGATCCCATTAAAAGCCTTCCATATTTTCCGAGGCAGGTCAAAACCAGGTGGCCTCACTGTTGGGTCGGATATAAGACGTTTGTTTGTAGACGGTGATTTCACACCACACTTTCCTCCAGGCCACAACACTGTCATGTTCTGCAAGAGCTTGAGCACATGTCCAATAAGGTATTCGGGTGACCAGACGGCTAGTTGGAATATTAATTATGTCACTGTGGATGGGGAGATCAGTCGGGTTAAAAATGACATTTCTGGAACACTTTACCATAGACACCCCAACCCTCCAATGATGATGCAATCATATAACCTTCACAACTTCATAACCTGTAGTTTTGTTTACTTATTCATAGTTATAAGCCATGTAGTAATTTGAAATAATAAGTCAGTTTTTTGTTTTTTTTACAAATTGAAAAAGGAACAAAGCCTGCAAACGGATTTTCTACTGTTGATTTTGTCATGTCTGTGTTTACTGTGCGATTGTAATTCGGTTTTGTTAAAAAAATTCATGCAGATTTGTGAATATTAGTCGGATTTTTCGTATCAGGTATTTTGAGGCCTACCCAGTTCCCTCGTTAGTCGTTGTGTGTCCACGATTGTCCTTGCTCTGTACTAACGTCAGTCTTTTTATTTTCACCCCTTACTTCCTCCCTCAATTTCGTCCCAACTTTATACCCTATTTTTAATGGCTTAAATATAAAAAAAGAAATAATAATAAATTCCTCCTCACCACACACCACCCCATGAGCACGTGTTGTCTCGCCCCTCTCATCCTTCTCCATCTTGCTGATTTCACCTTTCAATCCTCACTCTGTTCGTGAAGTATTTTTCGTACTCTTTGAAGATCTCTTTCAACCTTTCTCTTTTTACTCAAATCTGCTTTCAAAACCTTCATTCAAAAAACTAGCAACGGTACCCGCCCTATGGGCGGGGCTTCAATTGGGAGGCCCAAATGAAAAGGCAAAATATCAGAAATTGAAGGGTTTTTTTTATTTTAAACGATTCATATAAACATCTGTTGAATCATATCACACGCAAATCATAAAAATCTAAACAGTACATGGCGCCCATTTTGAAAAAAGATTGAATTCTGCAAAACGGAAGCGGCTGCTACACGTCTTTCTCAGTCGCACGTTTATGTGTGAAGAGTGCGCGCCGAATCTGTAACACAGAAGCGGCCGCTACACCTGTTTCTCAGTCACATTGCACACGCTGCCATGTTACTTCGGAGCCGCACGTTTATATAGGAAGAGTTCGTCAGGAGTCGATCTACTCTCTCCCACGGAGGTATATAATAAACCTGGAGAGCCAATGATGGCTGTCGGCTGAAGCTAGCGGAAGTTGCTTGGCGGCCATATTGGGAAGCCAATTGTGTCTGCGTCCGTGTTTGATCTCACAATCAGCTGATCTCACAATTTCTGATTCATTTTGGATGCTTACCGACTGTAAGGAGTCTTATTTGTGAACGCGCTGTTTCAAAATGCCACAGTGTGTTGCATTTGACTGCACAAATACCTCAGGGAAGGCCTCCACATGCACATTTCACAAGTAAGTGACAAACCGCGATCGCGGGTGTTCTGCTTTTTCAGTTTTTGGCGTGGTCACGGTGGTGGGGCTAGGTAATTAAGTTTCAATGAAGTTTGAACACTGTGTTTGAATTTGATGATGTTAGACCACGCGCAGGGTGTGCAATACGACACAGATCTCAAATATAACTGTATTGTGTATTCACTAGGGCTATGTGAGTATGTCAGACTGATGTCTGATTGACTCATTCATTGATTCAGATTGAAGTATCGAGATTGACTCGTCAGCTCGTGATCATTGTCAAGTGATTTAATTTGTGATGAGCTTAACTTAATTGTCCAGTCTACTACTGTCAGGGTTTCCATGCCCTCCTGTGTCACTCGTGAGCAGAAAGAGCAAATGGGGGTTACTTGTGGAAGGTACGAAAGTCCGACACATGGCAAACATTAGCAGATGAAGTTGTATTTAACTATACATATGAAACTCAAAATATTATTTTGATATGGAGTCGTTTTGACTCGGATGTTTTGACTGCCCTCTGAGGTTTTGACCCGCAACCACATTTTGTGACCACAATGTATTTTGTTTCAAGGTTTCCAAAGGATAAGGACTTGTGCACTCAATGGACATCTGCCCTGAGAAGGGAGTCCTTCTACCCCACCCCAGGCACCACAGTTCTGTGCAGTGATCACTTCAATGAGAGTGACTTCGACAGGACTGGTCAAACCGTCCGACTGAAGCCGAAGTACTCGAAGTACTCGATGCATGTCACATGCTTAAACTTGCAAGAAACTGTCTTGGATCCATGAAAATGATGGAGGATGGCAACAAAAAAGTCATCGCGTGGAAATACATCCAGGCACTCTTTGATCTGCAGAAGAGGGAAGGCTTGCGTCTGGGAAATAAGCTCTCCCGGAAACACATCGAGTGGAAGAGCAATGTCATGAAGGTGGACACAGCGCTCAGACATTGAGCACTAGTGTGGCAGATGCAATTCGGTTTTGCAGGGACACTTTGCAACTATCATAATTTCAGGGCAGTGAGGCTACCTGCCAATACATTGAAACATTGGACAAACTGTTTGACATTCTAAATTCTCACAATCCATTGGCACGAAACTACAAGGCACCACTCATGACATCACGAGAAGGACTTTTCCTGCCATTCCTGGATACTGCCTACAGTTACTTGTCCAACATCAAAAACATGAATGGTCAAGTTATGACCAATACGCGTTTGAAAACCCCCTTCATTGGTTTCATGATCTGCATAGAGAGTGTCACAATTTTGTATTTCACATATGTCAAACCTGCCTCATCTCCCCTGCGATACCTGCTCACGTACAAAATGAGCCAAGACCACATTGAACTTTTCTTTGGAGCGGTCCGCATTGCATGTGGAAGTGGGAATAACCCAACGGCCCGGCAGTTTGTTGCCGCATATAAGCGCCTCTTGATGCGACATGACATCAAGTCTGCAAGTGGGTTGCCCTTTGTCTGATATGGCGAGTTCACCAACACTTCATGTAAATATTTAAACTGTAAAAGATGTGTTGCATGAGATGTCTATATCTCCACTCCATTATTCATGTAACAATTACCATGTCCTGCTGAACGTTCCATTGCAACATGTAAGTCTTGTATGTTATGAATAGCAAAAACTTCCGAAACCCAAGAATTGTGTGGGTTAACTACATGACAGCGTTTCATGTCATTTATGTGACTGGTTTCTAACATCTCGGTAATAGAAACATACACATCTTAGTTACAATATAATGACTGAATTAAGTAACATCATATAACATGACAACAAATCAGATCTTTATATTGAGGAACATTATAGAACAAGCCAAAGAATGGCAAACGACGATGTACCTCAATTTTATAGATTTCTAGAAAGCTTTCGACTCCTTGCCCAGAGAAAGTCTGGGTCATAATGAAGAAATACAGCATACCTGGAAAATTAGTGAACCTTGTAAAAGCCCTTTACCAAGACTTTCAATGTGCGGTCGTCGACCAAGGTGAAACAACAGAATGGTTCAAGGTGAAGACAGGAGTTAAACAGGGGTGTAACATGTCAGGATTCTTATTCCTACTAGTGGGTGATTGGGTCATGAGAAGGACGATAAAGAACACCGAGCGGTAATTTTGGGCACTTTTTTTTCAAACAAGCTCTAAACCATTGGATTCCCCAGGAAAAATGCGTCTAGAATCAACTTCAAACTTAATGAACACCATTTCCTTAAAGAACGGGATTCTGAGCCCGAATATCAGTTCAAATATTAGTATTCTATATTAATTAAATAGTCGGTGGTCCTAAAATTCGCTCCAGCTGCATCATCAGTGCGCCACGCCTTTGCTTTGACAGGCTTTGTTTACAAAACAATCGGCTTCCCAATATGGCCGCCAGACTATTTCCGGTGGCTTCACGGCGGCTAATGCTGCGAGGTGGCCAATTGGCTCTCCATATTATATACCTCCGTGCTCTCTCCTGGTACGTAGAATAAACAGTATTTGTAGAATTTCAACAAAAGCCACATCACTGTTCATAATCGGTAAATATTATTCCATCGTGTTTGGAAAAACTGGAAAATTGGAAAAATTGGAAAAATTGGAAAAACAATATAGCCTATTTTACTCCCAGGGAGTCCCAGGAATACCCACCCAAAATATCATTGCGATCGTTTGAGCCGTTTTTGCGGTACCTTTGAACAGACGGACGAACATTTGGTGAATTATAGTAAGATAATAAGAAAAAGGAGTTCCTCCTACTGTACTAACCAAGTGCTTATACTGTATACACCTCCACGTTCCTTCAAGCTCCGCTCCACCTGGCTTGTTAATCTCCTTTTATTCTTTGTTTCTCCTTTTTGAACCTGTCTGCAATCTTCGTCCCCCTCAGCCTCCCTGCCCTCATTTCGTTGAATACACAGACGGCCTTCACGGTTTTGTTTTAAATGTTTAAACTTCCTTCTCCTGTATTGTATTCTCTCTTTTATTGCAATAAACTCGTCTTCCTTTTCAAAAGCCTGTTTTCAAATCACTCTTTCAATCATTCCGATTCAAAAAATTCCAATCTCTTATAGTTCTTCCTTTCTCCAATCTCTTAACTCGCCTTTATATCAGCCCTCCTCCAACGTTTTCAAATCTATCTCCGACTTGAAAATCTCAAGAACCACAGTTTGCAATGGATGTTTGTATTTCGATCATTAATCATTCCTTTTGGCTATCTTCAGTGTCAATCCCTTCCCTGTCTGTTCGCTCCTTAACTTGTACTTGCCCGTATCCTACCAACCTATCTTTTACCAGCGTCCCACTTCATGTCCCCTCCCTCTACTCCCTCCTACCCCCATTCCATCACTACCTTCCCCCTCACCCTTCCCCTTCAATTCTCCCTCCTCACCCATCCCTTTCAATCTCTCCTCTCACCCCTCTTCCTCAAAGTTGTCTCTTAACTCATCCACAAGGCTGCCTCCTCTGTGCTTCCTCTCTCTTCCAACTCATTCTTCTACCTCTTCCAATCTTCTACTTCACTCTGCCCCCCTTCATATTACTTATCACTATGCCGCATCCAATCACCACCTAGTCTTTGGTCCTCCTCCTCCTCCTCCTCCTCATTCTGCCCCCTGTCCCAGCTCTTCTGCAATCTCTGACACATTGTCAACAGCTCTCCTAACCTCCCCCATCTCCTCCCTTATCTTACCCCTCCCCTCCCCTCCCTACCCTCTTCCTTCACAGTATAGACCTCAACATTCAGGGCCTTCGCTCAAACCTGACTGATCTCTCCAAACAGGTTGCTTCTGACAAACCAGACTTAATCTGTTTAACAGAAACTTTCCTCCTTCAATACATCCCTGACTCCTTAATATCTCTCCCTGGTTACTCCCTCCTCCGGTATGATAGACCTGAGCCTTGTCCTGGTGGTGGGGTTGCTATCTTTATCAAAAACTCTCTTCCTCACTCTCCTTGCACTGCCCTCTCTCCACCCCACCTTCAGGAGTACCTCTGGCTCCGGCTTCCCCTCTGCTCCCACCTATTATATGTGTGCTGTACCGTCCAACAAACAGTGATGACTTAATTTACATCTTGCTCTCCGCCAACATGGACCAACTTCCATCCACTCAACCCAACTCTCTCTTCCTCACATGTGGCATTTGAATTGTCATGGGGCGGAAGGGGGGCGGGGGGAGGACCAGGAGAACCTGGGTTTGGGAGGGTGTGGATTTAACCAAGCATCATCTTTGGGAGCACATGACTACTCAGTATTAAATTCACATGATATTAACTGTTCTTTGTATCTGACTTCAGGTGGTTGAATCCAGCTCACATCCAAATTACGCAGCCAGCTGTGGCCTCTACAAATCAGCTTCCTTTAAGCCAAGCTCTCCCGACTCCCCTGCTCTATGCCGCTGCCCTCTCCAGGCACACATTTATGAGCAAACCAGCTAATGCAAAAGCTACCACCTTACCAGGCTGTGCTGCACTCCTTGTGCTTGGTCCCCAGCACTTTCCCGACCCCCACTCCCCACCTCATCCTACCCCAACCCCACAACCCACTTGTCATGTGTCTCTGACACCTTTGGAATGACCTGTGGCAGGGACGGACCAACACATCTTGCTCTTAAAGTTGTAATTATAGATATTTGTCTCGCTTCTTCCCCCAAAAAACGAATCAATGCATGAATAATGAATTGACCTCAGGCATTCGACTCGGTAGTCCTTTTCCATTTTGCATTCACGAAGAACTTCAGGAAGCTACCAGCAGTCACCTTGACGAGAATTCTCCTGCATTTTTTTTTATTCCATTGCCTTTTAAATTTCAGCACAGCAAGTTATCCTGACAAAAGACAGATTACACAGGTGTTCGCTATGACCTCATTTGGCAAACACATGAAACAAATTATAGTAAGAAAAATCTATGCGTCTCCATCGGAAGAGCAAGTTCAATAAATCAGTTCACTCACACAATATGTAACCCCTGCACCAGACTCTCCCCTCCACTCACTACCAACCCCCAATAATACTCTCTTTGGTGGAAGCTTTAATTATAATTGTGGAGGATGTCCTGGTATGATCAAAATTGTTTTTCACTGAATACTAATATCTAAGTTTGCCATTCTTGAGACACGTCTTAGAAATAACCTGGTGTGCCTTATGTCAAGATTATTTTATGTCCTGATGATTCGCAGCAGTTGTTATTCTGAACATGTTTCGGGTTACACATCCGACAGGCCCTGTTCATGCATGAACTTTGCACCCATCCTGCCATTAAGAATATCAGTGGTTGTATGAATTGATTTTTCAAAAGCTGATATTTGCTGCTGTAACTGCCCAGGCCTATTTAGAGAAACTAATGGAGATAATTTGCAAAAATGCAACCGAGCATAGCAAAGTGAATGCGACAGAGAAGTGTGTAGCAGAGTCGAAATGTGTTAGGGAATGGAAAATGCACACCTGAGAAGCTTTCATGGAAATGGACGCAAAATGCAACACACGATTTCATTTGATGTAAACATATGCACAATTTTTGTTACGAAAATGAGAATTGCTTTTTCATTTAAGATTAACCAGTGGTTTGCCATTGACTGATGTTGTCTTCATTAAGTCAAAGATGTTAGGGTGATTTTGTTACAAGCTAGGTGTGCCTACCCTTCACTTCGCTGACGGATTTAATATAAAAACAGCATATTGACCTCACAAACATATTACACGTCAATCTGTGAATGTCGATGAGGATGTAAAATGAAGTGAAACAAATTAAAAATGTATCTTTTATAACATGTAATTGTTGTTGTTGTATAGCCCCAGACAGTTCTCTCGACCAAGCCCGCGGCACGGAGACAGCTAGCTGATCTATCTCACAAGAGCGACCCAGAGATCCTCCACATCCAGGATGGTGTACCCAAGCCTTCACAAAGTCAGGGCCATGACAGAGTTAGAGATAGAGAGTGAGAAGAGAAGAGAACAGACAGAGACAAGAGGGGAAGGGCCGACCCGTGGGGACCAATCGGCACTCCGACCATGACCGAACCCGGACCCGAACCCGGGCAGCAGGGAAGAATCAGGAAGATTTTGTCCCCGACTTGCGTTGAGGGGTACAACCACGTTGACGTGGTTGTACCCCTCAACGTTGACGTGGTTGTACCCCTCTCACGTTGAGGTGAAGAGGCATCCCCGATAGTTGTACGAAAAAAGTGTTGATGAACACACTTAAGTGAGTTTATGGTTTTGATGTTGCTTCGATAAATATTACTATATATAATTTTGTGTGCTCCTTCCGTGTCCTTCTAAACTAAAGGTTCCTGCTGTCGTATAATTATAAACGTCACCGTTGGAACCGCTACATTAAGTACCCATTTCTGCTTCTTCTTCTTTCATCCTGTAAAAAGTCTTTTTGATTTTAAAACAGGCTTCCTGGGCTTTTAAAACAGGAATCTTTGTGATTAAATGGACATGAAAATTGGCCCAAGTTAATTGACTATTAGCCTTCCAACAGTACCATAAAAAAAAAAAAATTCTACGAGTACGATGGTGGAAACCACCACATTAAAGCTCCATGTGTTGCATCTTCTTCTTCAATCCCAGAAAGACAGGTAACAGGCGCCCGTGGGATTAAACTGACTTTTTTTTGGTTTTAAGTAAATAGATTATGAGCTTTCCAATGGTAACATTTTTATGCCTCTGCCGACAAATTCGCCAGAGGCATTATGTTTTCAGGTTGTCTGTCCGTCAGTCCGTCCGTGATAGGTTTTCATTACCGCGATAACTTGAGAACGGCCGAAGGGATCTTGGTGAAACTGGGTGCTGGTATGTATAATGAGGGAAAGATGAACTGATTATATTTGGGGTCACGAAGTCAAAGGCCAAAGGTCAGAGGTCATGTTAGGTAAAAAAAATACTGTTACCGCGATAACTGTTAAGTGATGGGATTCTGACCAAAGTTGGTGCAAGTATGTATTATGATGCAAAGATGAACTGATTAGATTTTGGAATCAAGAGGTCAAAGGTTAGAGGTCATGTTAAGCAAAATTTATGTTGCCACGCCAACTCGTGAACAAGTGATGGGGTTTCAGGCAAATTTGGTATAAGTATATATGATGCAAAGATGAAATGATTAAATTTTGGGGTCAAGATGTCAAAGGTCAGAGGTCATGTCAGGTAAAAATGTGATAACTTGAGAACAGCTGAATGGATTTAAATCAAACCTGATACAAGTATTATAATGATGTAATAATGTGGGTGGAGGCATATCGGTCGACGTCGTGACGTCGAAGAGTGTTCTAGTTCTTTTTTATTCCGACAGCAGAAAGCCTTCATAATTAAGTATGACACGAACGGGCAGACAAACACTTTTTTGTATACAGAGTCAAAGCTTGTGGAATAGCTGTACCACAGAATGGAGGTACGAGAGTGGAGTTGGCCTTGGATTCCATAGGAATAGAGCTTGGAGAGCGAGGCGGGATTGCCAGATGTTATCAAAAGCACGATATATGTCCAGAGAGACGGCCTTGAAGGAAGGCCTCCATCCATTGTTGAGCGAGTAGCAGAAGCATGTCCAAGGTGGAGTGAGCTGGACTGAATCCGAATTGGTGATTTGAGATGAGATTGTTGGAGAAAAGGAAGAATCTCATATCATCTGTAATGACTGATTCCATAACCTTACTGATGATTGGAAGTAAGCTAATAGGTCTGAGTTAAGGGGATCTCTTTTTGCACCTTGTTAATGTGGGGATGTTGGCTGATTTCCAACCAAATGTAGGACTACCGAGCGGAAATGACCAGGTGAAAAGGGTAGAGAGAGGAGGAAGAAAAGGAAAGGATTTTGATGAAGAGGAAGAGTGGTTTGTTCATGACTGACCTTACTACTGTAATGAGGGAGAGGCATTTTATAATGTATTAGAATAGAAGACACGTCGTCGCTTCACTGACAGGAATACCAATCTTTGTGTAATTGCTAAAAAAAAAAAAAAAAAAAACAGTTGTTGATGCGAAAAAATAAAATTAGGCGGTGTATAAATAACGGGTTAGCTATAGATATGGATATCGGGGGGTGGGGGGGAGACAAGTGTTAATCAGCTATGAATCACACCTTTTTTTAGATGCTGAATTACGAATAATATACAATACACAAAGAGGAAGCTCAAAATAAAAATAAATAATTTCTCACCCTCTCCCTCTCTTATTTCTTTCGATCAAACGGTCTGGGGAACGTATAAGGCACGGGCCATGGCAGGAAGCAAACTCTGAGGTCGCCTCGTCTCTGCCTTTACATAAATGCTAAAAAACGGGACTTTCCATTTCCTCAGTATAGCAGCTTTTGTCCTCCTTCTTCTCATCCTGCCCTTTCTTGTTGCTCTTCTGCAATCTCTGATACACTGTCAATAGCTCTTCCTACCTCATCCTCCATTCCCTCATCTTACCCTCTCCCACCCCTCTCTTGTATCCGATGCTACCCCTCCTCCTTCCTTAACATTATGGACCTCAAACATCCTGGGCCTTTGATCAAACCTGATGGATCTCTCCATACAGGTTGCTTCTGACAAACCAGACTTTTTTTTTTTTTTTTTTTTGTATACAAGATCGAGGCTCGTGAAAGAGCTAACATTAATCACACAAAAATCAAACAGACACACAAAACATATAATAAGGGGAGCGGTAGACAAGATGGGGAGAGAGGGGGAAGCACACAAACACAACATTTGAGAGCAGGGACATCGGGAGATCTGTGGGAGGGAGAGGGCTTGGGGAGAGGAAGCGTTGGAAGGAGGGGGGGGGGGGGGGGGAGAAGTATAAAACAACAAACACATGGACACTATTAAAAACGTAACATGAACATACTAGCATACTTTTAATTCATCTGTGCAGTTCATCTAAATGGGCAATAAAATAACCAGCAGCATTTTGCTTCGGGGCTGATAAACTACGTTGCTCCAGGGTAATTCTCTCAATGCTGGAGAGGCATACTTGAGGAACAAAACTATTCACAGATCTGGACAGGGGGGCGGGGGGAGGAAAAAAAAGAAAGAAAGAAATATGTCGTGTATAGCATGATCCTTGCGAAATCCCTAATATAAGTTGTTGGCCTATGTCTATGATGACCTCAAAAATACTTGGTGGTTGAATTTACTTGAATTAGACTTGATTTACTTGAATACTTGGTGGTTGAATTAGACTTAATCTGCTTAACAGAAACTTTCCTCCTTCAAGATGTCCCTGACCCCTTAGTATCTCTTCCTGGTTACTCCCTCCTCCGGTATGATAGACTTGAGCCTCGTCCTAGTGGTGGGTTTGCTATCTTCATCAAAAACTCTCTTCCTCACTCTCCTTGCACTACCCTCAATCTACCACACCCCCAGGAGTACATCTGACTACGGCTTCCCCTCCGCTCCCACCTTTTGTTCATATGTGTGTTGTACCGTCCACCAAACAGTGATGACTCCATTTACATCTTGCTCTCTGACAACATGGAGCAACTTCTAGCCACTCATCCCAACTCTCTCTTCCTCATATGTGGCGATTTCAATTGTCATCATGCTATCTGGCTAGGTGCGGGTACCTCGCTCACCAGCTATGGCACCTCAGCAAAAGACTTCTGCGACTGATTGGTACTGACACAATCTGTCATTTTCCCAACCCGGATCTCAGTGAACAGTCCATCTTCTCTTCGAGACTTGGCTATGATTAATTTCCCTGCAAATGTCTGCTCTTCTTCTTCTGCCCCAATTTGGTCATCTGATCATTTGCTTGTTAAAGTGGACATCTCTCTGACCGTATTTAGAGAGCCACGTCAGCGTGAACGAATCTGGCATTTCACTCTAGCCGACTGGCACGGTCTTCAAGCAGCCATCAAACATTTGGACTGGTCTCCCATTTCCACTGCCTCTGATATCAACTCATGCTGCGAATTCTTCCAAAGCAAACTGCTCTCTCTCATGCACAGATTTATCCCATCTCGTCTTCAGTTGTCTTACCCTTCCTCCCGTCCATGGTACACTGAATCTTGTGGTGAGGCAGTTGCCTTGAAACAACTTGCCTTCGCGTCATGGAAGGCTAATCCAACTGAAGGCAATCTCAGTTCCTTCCACAAAGCTCGGAACAAGTGTGTGTCTACCCTCAGGAGAGTTAGGAAACAATATCTCTCTACTCTCAAGACTGAACTCTCAAACCTGTCTCCCTCCTCCAAATCCTGGTGGTGTCTGGTCAAATCTGTTTCTGGTGCTTGTTCCCCCTCTATCCCCTCCATTACCTCAAACGACGACACAGCTGACACTGCCAATGAAAAAGCTGAATGCCTCAACTCTCTGTTTGCTTCAAAATCTTGTGTCCCAAACCCATCGCTCTCTGTTACCACCTTACCCAGTCATACGCAGCTGCTCCTGGACTCTGTGTCCTTCTCTTCTGACAAGGTGGAGAAGTTTCTGTCAAACCTCGACTCCGATTCTGCAACCGGACCAGACAGCGTCAGCTGACGGGTCCTAAAATCCTGCTCTGCTGCTCTATCTCACCCTTTATCTGTTATATTCACCATCTCTTTATATACAAATGTTTTTTTTTTTCTCTCAATTCACCCTCTCTGTTTTTACACATCATAACCCACAACTTCCAAGTGAAAAACAAATTGTACAAATTTCAGAAAATCAATTAAATGTAACAATCACCTTCAAAATCACACACCAAGTTAATTAGCCTCTACCTGTGTTAAATTGTAGTGATTATGATTATGTCAGAATAAAATCAGCTGTTCCTGTAGGTTTCCTCTGCTGGGTTGTGCATTTCACAGCAAAGACTCAATCATGAGCACCAAGGAGCTTTCAAAAGACGTCCGAGATGAAGTTGTGGAAAGGCACAGATCAGAGGATGGGTATAAAAATATTTCAAAGGCCTTGAAAATTCCTTGGAGCACAGTCAAGACAATCATTAAGACGTGGAAGGTGTATGGTACCACCAGGACCCTGCCGTCACTCCAAACTGGATGACCAAGCAAGGAGGAGACTAATCTGAGAGGCCACCAAGAGGCCAATGGCAACTTTGAAAGAGCTACTGGCCTTTATGGCAAAGATTGGTCACTCTGTGCATGTGACAACAATATCCCACACAAATCACATGTCTGGCCTGTATGATAGGGTGGCAAGAAAGAAGCCATTACTCAAAAAACCTCACCTTTAGTCTGGTTTGAGGTATGCAAAAAAAGACTCAGGAGATTCTGAAGCCATGTCGCAAAAGGTTATATGGTTTGACGAAACCAAGATGGAATTTTTTGGCCTAAATGCAAAACGTTACGTTTGGCATAAACCTAACATAGCACATCACCCAAAGAACACCATCCCTACTGTGAAGCATGGTTGTGGCAGCATCATGTTATGGGGATGTTTCTCATCAGCAGGGACTGGGACACATGTCAGGATACAAGGGAAAATGGGATGGAGCAAAACACAGAAAAATCCTAGAGGAAAACCTGCTGCCCTCTTTAAGAAAACTGAAATTGGGACGGAAGTTCACCATTCAGCATGACAATCACCCGAAGCACACAACCAAGGCTACACTGGAGTGGCTAAGGGACAAAAATATAAATGTCTTTGTGTGGACCCAGTCAGTGCCCCAACCTAAATCCAATCAAAAATCTGTGGCATGACTTGAACATTGCTGTCCATCAACGCTCCCCAAGCAACTTTTTTTTTTGTATACAAGATCGAGGCTCATGTAAGAGCTAACCTTAATCACAAAAAACATAAACGGACACATAAAACATATAATAAAGGGAGCTGGAGACAAGATGGGGAGAGAGAGGGAAGCACAAATGCACAATAACGGTAGAGAACAGGGACATTGGGAGATCTGTGGGAGGGAGAGGGCTTGAGGGGAGGGGGCAGGGGAAGGTGGGAGAGGTAGAAAACAAATGGACACTGCGAGGACTTCCAGGAAAGAAGTCGGTATTTCAAAAAAAGTGGATCTGGTGTGAATTAACGGGGGTAGAAAAGATCAAGGTTTTGGTTTGGGGAAGATAAGAGATGGTGGTGAACAGCTGTTTTAAATACCTGGAGGGAGGAGTGGGATTGAAGAGAGTGAGGGAGTTTGTTCCAGAGGTGGGAGAAAAGAGGAATGAAGGAGTGAAGGTGAGCAGCGAGCCTTGATTTTGGCAGTTTCACCAGAAGAAGGTTGCTGGCAGATCTTGTGTGACTTGAAGGAATATTTCGGGGACAGAGCACAGATAGAGCTGGGGGAGCTAGGCCGGATAGGAGTCTGTAGAAGACAGAAAGACCACCAACCTGCCTGCGGTGAGTGAGTGAAAGGCCCTCGGAGTTAGCTTCATCGCGGGAGATTCCAATCATTCTGAAAGCTTTGGTTTCAACAGCGTGAAGCCGAGCTAGGTGTGAGGCAGGAGCACCAGCCCAGAGGGGAGGTGGAAAGGGGAGGACCTAAGAAAAACACGAAGGAAGAAAATAAATCACAGGACTAAGATATCAAGATATGTCAGGCCTGATGGAAGGGTGTTGAGCAGAGGAGGACGTGTGGAGCGAGGAGCACTCGCCTCTCACCTGTCTAACAGAGGAGGACTCGCCTCTCACATGTCTAACAGAGAAGGACTCGCCTCTCACATGTCTAACAGAGGAGGACGTGTGGAGCGAGGAGCACTCGCCTCTCCCCTGACTAACAGAGGAGGACTCGCCTCTCTCCTCATTAACAGAGGAGGACTCGCCTCTCACCTGTCTAACAGAGGAGGACGTGTGAAGCGAGGAGCACTCGCCTCTCCCCTGACTAACAGAGGAGGACTCGCCTCTCCCCTGACTAACAGAGGAGGACTCGCCTCTCCCCTGACTAACAGAGGAGGACTCGCCTCTCCCCTCATTAACAGAGGAGGACTCGCCTCTCACCTGTCTAACAGAGGAGGACTGGCCTCTCACCTGTTTAACAGAGGAGGACTCACCTCTCACCTGTCTAACAGAGGAGGACTCGCTTCTAAACTGTCTAACAGAGGAGGACTCGCTTCTAAACTGTCTAACAGAGGAGGACTCGCCTCTCCCCTGTCTAACAGAGGACTCACCTTTCACCTGTCTAACAGAGGTGGACTCACCTTTCACCTGTCTAACAGAGGAGGTCGCACCTCTCACCTGTCTAACAGAGGGGGACTCGCCTCTCACCTGTCTAACAGAGGAGGACTTGCATATAAACTCTCTAACCTGGGTTTAAACCTCAGGCCAGGTATAAACTCTCATCGAGGTGTTTCACAGGTAGGGTGATTCATCGAGGTGTTTCACAGGTAGGGTGATTCATCAGTGTGTGTGACATCCCTCGGATGGACGTTAACTGGGCATCCTGTATACCGGAATTAGTTGGTGGGCATTAAAGATCCCTCGGTGTCCTTCATGAAGAGTAGACGAGCTATAGCCGGCACCCTGAACAAATTACAAATGCCTTCCCTAATTACTGCTGGAAAAGCAATGGCAAACCACCCAGCAGAACCTGCCGATGTTCTATAACCGAATATGGTAGCTATGTCAGAATAAGACACTTTGGTCCATCATATAAAGATCTCAGTATCAACTTGGGAAACCTGAAATTGTGGGAGCACAGGTGGGAGATGGTGTATGTACATGGAGGTTGTTTTGCAGGCTGTGAGTGTTGTTGCCCTTCTTGGACCTCATCACAAACGTGTTTGGGTGTGTTGGGAGCGATGATTACCGAAGTATGAAGTTATCTTTATGCATTATTAAGTTATCCTCAGGCACACTTTATATTCACTATCAGTGAAACACAATCAGTGCAAGTGGCTCGCGCTTGTCTAGGGCACAGACGTCTTGGGACCCACATGGAAACAAACACCTGACAGGTTTGCAAGCTTTTTGGAAATGAAACTGTATGGAGAATGGGGTAGTGCAAATAAATGAGGTGCGAAATTCCAGGAAGGACTTTCATAGTTAGGGTGACAGAATCAACAACAATGAAAAAAAAATGGAAATTTAAATTTTGCATGAAATTCATTTTGAATATGAAATGTTTTTATAAATAAATAAATAAATAAAAATAATAATAGAAATAATACAATATATATTATATTGCACTATTATAATATATAATAAAACATAATATAATAATAATGCAATAATATAAATATAAATAAATTTTGAAATATGAAATGTGTTTATAAATAAATAAATAAAAATAAATAATAATAGAAATAATATAAAATATATTATAATACAGTATTGTCAAATATAATAAAATAATATAATAACATAATGTTGTAATCTAGAATAATAATAGAAATATTTAAAAAAATTGAAATATGAAATGTTTTTATAAATAAAATAAATAATAATAGAAATAATATATGTAATATATATTATAATACAGTATTGTCAAATATAATAAAACAATTTAATAACATAATGTTGTAATCTAGAATAATAATAGAAAAAAAAAATTGAAATATGAAATGTTTTTATAAATAAAAATAAATAATAATAGAAATAATATAATATATATTATAATACAGTATTGTTAAATAAAATAAAATAATATTATAATATAATAATGTATAATAATATTAAAATCTAAAATAATAATATAAATATAAATAAAGTTTGAAATATGAAAAAGGTATTAAATCGTTTTTTTGTATGAAAACAAAGAATATGGATGAGAATGAGCATGAATTTGGTTTTGGGAACACTCGCCTCGATGATCATTTTCATGCTACACAGGTCGTGTCTCACCGTTTGCATGCATACCTGCATTTGTCAGTGACTGCTGGAGACGAGGGCGAAGCATAAAATAGCCATTTATAATTCCTCTTGGTATCAATAAGCATGGGCTGGAAGGATGGCCTAGAGCCCTAGATGTACGCATATTCGCCTCTAAGCTGTCTAGCCAGAGGTCAAATTCCGACCCAAGTATAAACTGCCTTCCTGGTGTCTCACAGGCAGGGTGATTCATCAATGTGTGTGCCGTCCTTTGGATGGATGTTAAGCCAGGTGTCCCACCTGCCGGTGTTAGTTTGTGGACGTTAAGGATCCCACGATGTTTTTCGTGAAGAGTGGGCGAGCTATCGCAGGCACCCTGAACAAGTTACAAATTCCTGCGCTACCACCCACTATAACCATTGTCAATGAACTGTTTTGGCAGTGCTGGAACTGCCCTCATGCAGGTCTATAAATGCATGATTGCTTTGATTAATGCAAATCAGAGTATTTTAAACACGTGAAGGTTATGTAAGGTTACATTCACATAATGTGCGCACAAAACACATCATATACAGTATAATATACACATCATAAGCATGATATCACACACATTAAATACACATCATATACAATATATCATACACATTAAACACATTAAATACACATGATTTACAATATATCAAACACATTAAATACACATGATGTACAATATATCATACACAGTAAATAAACATGAAATACACATCATATACAGTATAATATACACATCATAAGCATTATATCACACACATTAAATACACATCATATACAATATATCATACACATTAAACACATTAAATACACATCATTTACAATATATCATACACATAAAACACATTAAATACACATACAACAACAACAACAACAGGCATTTTAAGGCCATTTTCCCTGCAAGAGTGGGGGTTAGCCTTGCGGTCCCCATGACAATGTTCTCCATTTTGCCCTATTTTCTGCATCTCCCTATGTTAACCCCCTTGCCCGCATTTCTTCTTCGACCATCTTTAGCCAAGTCTTTCTCGGTCTTCCCCGTCCTCTACTTCCTTCTACATTAATTCCCATCACTCTTTTCAACCAGTCACTTTCATCCTTCCTCAACACATGACCAAACCATCTCAACCTGTTTCTCTTCACAGCATCCATAACAGCCTCTATTCCCATCATCTTTCGCAATTCATCATTTGTCTTCCTCTCTCTCAACGATACTCCACACATCCACCGAACCATTCGCATTTCCACCCTTTCCAGCCTTCGTTGCTGCTCTACGTTCATTACCCATGTCTCACTCCCATAAATCATAACACTTCTCACACATGCAGCATACACCTTTCCCTTCAGCTTCAATGACACTCCCCTCCTCGTCAGCACGCCACGCAGTTCCCGAAACTTCTTCCATGCACATCTCACTCGAGCAACCGTTGCCGAGTCTGATCCACCTTCTCCATTCAGCATGTCTCCAAGGCAACAAAATGTTTTCACACCTTCCAGCTTCACGCCATCTCCAAGATCCAACTCAACATTTCCTCCATCTGCAGCTCCCTCTGTGCACACCTTACACTTGAATGTAGCTGCCACACTGGTTAATGACCCTCTCAAACCACTACATTTTTGATGAACCCACTCAGCGCACATTGTACATTGAATGGAATTCACTCCGACACCCTTCCTGCACACAGCACACGGCCACTTCCCAGTTCTTTCCACCTCACCACATGCTTTACCAATTGCCATCACCTTCGTTTTTCCGATATTCACCTTCAGACCTTTTGTCTCCATACATTCCTTCCACTTGTTCATCTTCTCCTTCAGTCCATCCATACTTTCTGCAATCAACACCAGATCATCTGTATACAACAACTCCCACGGTAAACCCTCCTTTACGTTCTGAGCCAGCACCTCCATGACAGCTACAAATAGTAGTGGACTTAGTACCGACCCCTGATGCACTCCCACCTTCACCTCAAACTCACCACTGTTCCCGTCCTTCATCCTTACAGCTGTGCGCGCTCTTTTGTACATTGCCATCACTACGCTGATCAACATCCGGCTACTAGAATTCTTAAAGTGATTCTTCACCATTGGGAGATCGGGCCAAAAACGATACATAGCAGGAGATCTCAATAGGTTGTGGATGTTAAACTTCCTCAATGCCCAAGTCACTACTTCACGTGGAACCCTATCAAATGCTTTCTCCAGATCAACAAACCCAAGAAACAACTTCTTCCTCTTCTCCATGTACTTCTCCTGCAACTGCCTCGCAATAAAAAGCGCGTCTGTCGTTCCTCTTCCTGGCATAAATCCAAACTGCATTTCGTCAATCTTCACTTTCTTCCTTATCCTCCTCTCCAACACCCTTTCCAATACCTTCATTCCATGCTCCAATAACTTTATCGCTCGATACGAGCCACAGTCCAGAGGGTCACCTTTCCCCTTGTATAGAGGGACGAGGGCACTCAGTTCCCAATCCACTGGAATGCGGCCTTCTTTCACCACCAGATTGCAGATCTCTGTCATTCTCTTCACACCCCAATTTCCCGCTGCCTTCAACATATCTCCCACAACTCCCGTTGGCCCTCCCGCTTTTCTACTCTTCATTGCTTTTATCACTTCCTCAACTTCCTCCTCGGTTGTCTTCTCTGCCGGTCCTAAAACTGGGTTACTCTCTATGTTGCCATCCCATTCATTCTCTGCATTCAACAGTATTTCCATATATCTCTTCCATCTTCCTTTAATTCCATCTGGGTCCACAACGATTTGTCCCACTTCATCCTTCAAGCAACTCACCCCCATCACATCACACCTCTCTTTCGCTATCTGCTTTGCAATCCTGAATACCGCTCTCTGACCCTCTTCCGAATCCAAGCGCTCTCCGAACATTTTCCTACATGCCTCCTGTGCCTTTGCTACCTCTTTCTTTGTAGCCTTCTTGGCTGCCTTATAACTTTCATGCTCTGCCTTTTCTGCCCCCATACCCTTCACCTTCTGCCACTCCTTGAACTTCTCCCTCTTCTCGTCAATCTTCTTTCCAACTTCATCATCCCACCACCATGTTTCCGAGTGCCTCGGTGGTCCTTTTGTCCATCCACTTACCTCACCAACGGCTCCCAACAGACTATCTTTCATTGACACCCAACCACTTTCAAGCTCAACCACATCATCCTCCACCATACTCAGCCTCTCTTTTAATGCCTCCCTCACTGTCACCTCTTTCAACCTCCACACCTTCCTTCTCGGTTGGTACTTCACCCGCCGAGCTCTCCTCGCACCTTTCACCCTTATGTCGCAGACAACCAAGTGGTGCTGTGAAACAGCCTCCTCCCCCAGGATCACCTTTGTGTCCCGGAGGTGCCCCCTATCTCGCCGACGCACCAGCAGGTAGTCAACGGTTGTCGTCGACCCACCTGACGTGTATGTAACAAGCTTATTATCCTCTTTCTGGAACTGAGTATTACAAATCAACAAATCAGCTCCATCAGCAAACTCCAAAATCCTTTCACCTTCTCCATTTCTCACACCATATCCGTAACCCCCATGAATTCCCTCAAAACCGTCCATACTACTTCCCACATGTCCATTTAGGTCTCCTCCTACCACAACAACATCCTCATCTTTCACGTTTTCCATCAGCTTCTCTATAGCACACCAGAACTTGGCCTTCTCTTCATCGCTCCGACCAACCTGCGGAGCATATCCCGAGATGACGTTCACCAAGAGCTTTCCCATCATCATTTTCACCATCATCAACCTTTCACTCACTCGAGTCACACTCACCACACTGTCTACAAACTCCTCAGAAAACAGGACACCAACACCATTCACGCCCTCCGGGCACCCTTGCCACACAAACTTGTATTTCTGTCCCTGCCTACCCTTCACCATTCTCACACCACTTCCCTTCCATCTCGTCTCCTGCACAGAACATATGTCCACTCTTCTTCTGACCAATACTTCCACCACTTCTCCTGATCTCCCTGTCATTGTCCCTACATTCCATGTCCCAAATCTCAGAAACCGATCTCCACGTTGGGCATCAGACGTTTCGTCGTCATAAATGGAATGATTTCCACCCTTGCTTCGATTGGGTTCCCCACCTTGAGTTTTGACGAGAGGGAGTGGGGTCCCCCACGGGGTACTTCGGGCTGTACCCTGCCCATATGTAGTCGTAATTGTCATGGTTCTCTTTTTGAGGCAATGTTTTTATGGCCGGATGCCCTTCCTGACGCCAACCCTTTTAGTCGCCTCTTACGACACGCAGGGATACGGTCTACCTATTCTAAACCGGGGTACACACCGGTACAACCGGGGTACACACATTAAATACACATGATGTACAATATATCATACACAGTAAATAAACATGAAATACACATCATATACAGTATAATATACACATCATAAGCATTATATCACACACATTAAATACACATCATGTACAATATATCATACACATTAAACACATTAAATACACATGATGTACAATATATCATACACATTAAACACATTAAATACACATGATGTACAATATATCATACACAGTAAATAAACATGAAATACACATCATATACAGTATAATATACACATCATAAGCATTATATCACACACATTAAATACACATCATATACAATATATCATACACATTAAACACATTAAATACACATCATGTAGAATACATCATACACATTAAATAAACATGAAATACACATCATATACAATATATTGTCGTGTGATTCCCTCCCAGTTAACACCTGGAGAGTCACGGATGGCCAATAGCAAGCTTTAACTTGGAGGCGATGCCCAAATGCGGATTTTATTTACACGGGGGAAGAAGCTGAAGCGCTTACCTGAGCGATCCCATCGGACAGTCTTCAACCTGCAGGAAATAAACTCACACAAAAACCCGGATTTTAAATGTGCAGAAAATAACGAAAGGATTTATTAAAACAGATGCCGATAACAAGAAACGCGACGGTAAATCAAATTCCTAATCTTATAGCACAGACACAGGAAGACTTATAGCACAGACACAGGAAGAAAATAAACTGGAAAATAATGGGGTGTGTGTGCACTTAGCTCCGATCACTGGTGAGATCTCGTCAAGGTCTGCAAAAGTCGTCCGGGGCGCTGGTGACATTGCGCGCTAGGTGCGTGCGTTGGCGCGAAACAGTCCTCACTTGCGCAGGCCCGAGCGTTCGTCCACGCATCGTTTCTGCCTGGCAAAACCCTGCACGTCTCCTGGTGGTGTCTCCAATCGCTTCCTGGAGCCCGTCGTCCACGCGCAATTGCTCACGAGGTCCAGTACGATGGACAAGAGCAACAATGGGGCAAGAGGGAGGAAGGCATGAGCGAAGGCACGAGCAAAGGCAAGAGAGGAGGGCAAGAGAAGCAAGAGTCCAGGGTAAGAGAGAGAGACAAAATGTCAATCCGAGTTTTCTTTTATCGTCGGGGTTGTGACGTCATCAGCCCTTCTCCATCAATCAGCGCGCCACTTCTTTCTCGCCTCTGACGTCATCGGTGGTCCTCGCCAATCGGTGCTCTGCTTCCTCCTCGGCCGTCCTTCCACCAATCAGCGGGTAGCTTCTTGCTCCGCCCTGGCCAATCACGGCTCCTCGGGGTGTGTCTTCGGCCTGCCTGTCTTCCGTGGTGATGGAGCTGGTGCGTCCAAATGGTCGTGCTCAGAACTGGCTTTCGGTTGATTTTCTTATTTATTATTTAGTGCAATTAATGGCCATTTCCTCACTCGCGTCTATTGCGGTGCCATTAAGGACTAAGGATGGAAATCACATAGGGTAAGACTTACAAGGGATAATTTATCCTTATGCCCGAAGCTAGTTAACATGCCTCCCCCCCCCCCCCCCCCCCCCCCCCCCCCCGCTTGCGACGGGGACGAAGATACTCCTTACTCCGACATTCGGCTAAACAGAACTTATTACATTGTCATGGTTCTTACCCGACATCCGGAGCATGATACCTACACAAATCTACCTGATTCTCTCGCCATATCACTACCCCACAAACAAAACAATATCATACACATTAAATACACATCATACATATGTATATTAAATACACATTATTAAATACAAATTTTGTATCAAATACATTATTAAATACATGACAACATAAATAAATTTGACAACATGGACCAACTTCTATCTACTCATCCCAACTCTCTCTTCCTCATATGTGGTGATTTCAACTGTCATCATGCCTGCTGGCTGGGTGTGGGACTGTGGGTTCCTCTCTCACCAGCTATGGCACCTCAGCAAAGTACTTCTGTGACTCACTGGGACTGACACAATCTGTCAATTTCCCAACCCGGATCTCAGTCAACCGAGTATCTTCTCTTCTACCCTTGGTTTTTTTTTTTTTTTGAATACTGAATCGAAGCTCGTGAAAGAGCTAACATTTCTTTCACAAACAAATCAACCAGACAAACAAAATATATAAAAAGAGGGAGCGGAAGACAAGATGGGGAGAGAAGGGGAAGCACACAAACATAACATTTGAGAGCGGGGAGATGTGTGGGAGGGGGAGGGCTTGGGGGGAGGAGGCGTGGGAAGGGGGGGGGGGGGTGGGAGACGTATAAAACACAAGGACACCAAGGACTTCCAGGACAGAAGTTGGTATTTCAAAAAAGTGGATTTAGGGTGAAATTAGCGGGGGTAGAAAATATCAAGGTTTTGGATGGGGGAAGATAAGAGATGGTGGTGAACAGCTGTTTTAAAGACCTGGAGGGTGGAGTGGGATTGAAGAGAGTGAGGGAGTTTGTTCCAGAGGCGGGAGAAAAGAGGAGTGAAGGTGAGCAGAGAGTCTTGATTTTGGCAGTTTAACCATAAGAGGGTTGCAGGCAGATCTTGTGCGACCTGCAGGAATATTTTTGGGGGACAGAGCCCAGAGAGAGCTGGGGGGGGGGGGCAAGGCCAGAGAGGAGTCGGTAGAAGACGGAAAGACCACCCACCTGCCTGCGGTGAGTGAGTGAAAGGCCCTTGGAGTTAGCTTCATCGCGGGAGATTCCAATGATTCTGAACGCTTTGATTTCAACAGCGTGAAGACGAGCGAGGTGTGAGGCAGGAGCACCAGCCCAGAGGGGAGAGCAGTATTCCATTGAGCTGTCGATGAAAGCCTTGTATGTGGTGAGGAGCTCAGGTGTGCCAAGGAAGGAGTTCGCACAACGGAGGTTACCCAGTCGGCGACTGGCTTTGGAGGCCAGATTTGAAATGTGGTTTTCCCAGGAAAGATCAGGGCAGATAGTGAGACCCAAAAGCTTGAGTGACAGAACTTCTTGGAGAGGATTATTCAGAAAGTGGATGGGAGGGTTGTCCAGTCGGTCTTTTCGGAGAGACATCGTAAGAGTGTGAGATTTGTCGGGATTGAAAGACATGTTCCACTTGTTTGCCCAGTCTGTGATTTTGTCCAGGTCTGCAGAGAGTGAGCAGGCTGCAGACTGCCGATCTGAGGAATGAGGAATGGAGCGACAGAGAGTAGAGTCATCAGCAAAGAGATAGAGAGGATTTTCAAGAGAGTCAGAGAGATCATTGATGAGACCAGAAAAAGCACAGGGCCCAGAACACTGCCTTGGGGAACTCCAGCCTCAACAGGAAGAGGAGATGAGAGAAACCCATTCAGGGCCACACGTTGACTACGACTAGAGAGGAAGTCCGCCAGCCATGCATGGAGATTTCCATGGATACCAAAGGAGGAGAGTTTGGTGAGCAGAGTGGGGTGCCAGACCGTATCGAAGGCACGTGATATGTCAAGGGAGACAGCTCTAATTTCCTGTTTGGCATTGAGGACCTCCATCCATTGTTGAGACAGCAGAAGCAGCATGTCCAGAGTAGAGTGACCTGGTCTGAAACCAAATTGATGATCAGAGATCAAGCCATTGGAGAAGAGGAAAGATTTCATATCCGAAGCAATGATGGATTCCATGACTTTGCTGATAATTGGGAGAAGGCTGATTGGTCTGTAGTTGCTAGGATCTGTTTTTGCACCTTTTTTGTGCGAAGCGGTGATGTTGGCTGATTTCCAAGCAGATGGCAGTTGACCTTGAGCAAAAGAAAGGGTGAAGAGAACAGAGAGAGGGAGTGAAAGAGCGGACGAACAGGATTTTAGGACCCGTGGGCTGATGCCGTCAGGTCCAGTTGCAGAATCAGTCGAGGGTTGACAGAAACTTTTCCACCTTGTCAGGAGGAAAGGACACAGAGTCCAGGAGCAGCTGGGTACGACTGGGTACGGTGGGTACAGAGAGGGATGGGTTTGGGACACAAGATTTAGAGGCAAAGACAGAGTTGAGGCATTCAGCTTTTTCACGTGTGGAGTCAGCCGTGTAGCCATTTGAGGTGAGGGAGGGAAGTTAAGACTAACTTCCCTGCAAATGTCTGCTGCTCTTCTTCTGCTCCAATGGGTTCTTCTGATCATTTGCTTGTTAAAGTGGACGTTTCTCTGGCCATTCTCAGAGATCAAACCTCAGCATCGACGAGTCTGGCATTACACTCAGGCCAACTGGCATGGTCTTCAATCAGCCATCAATCATCTGGACTGGTCTTCCATCTCTACCACCTCTGACATCAACTCATCCTGGGAATTCTTCCAAAGTAAATTGCTCTCTCTCTCATGCACAGATTAATCCCATCTTGTCTTCAGTTGTCATACCCTTCCTCCCGTCCATGGTACACAGAATCTTGTGGTGAGGCAGTTGCCCTGAAACAACTTGCCTTCACCTCCTGGAAGGCAAATCCAATGGAAGGCAATCTCATTTCTTTTCACAAAGACCGGAATAAGTGTGTGTCCACCCTCAGGAGAGCCAAGAAACAATATCTCTCTACTCTAAAGAGTGAACTCTCAAACCTGTCTCCCTCTTCCAAATCCTGGTGGTGTCTTGGCAAATCTGTTTCTGGTGTTTGTTCCCCCTCCATCTCCTCCCTTACCTCAAACGGTTACACAGCTGACTCCACACATGAAAAAACTGAATGCCTCAACTCTGTGTTTGCCTCAAAATATTGTGTCCCAAACCCGTCTCTCTCCGTACCCAGTCGTACCCAGCTGCTCCTGGACTCTGTGCACTTCTCTCCTGACAAGGTGGAGAAATTTCTGTCAATCCTCGACTCTGATTCTGCAACTGGACCAGATGACATCAGCCCATGGGTCCTAAAATCCTGCTCTGCCACTCTTTCATACCCTCTCTCTGTTCTCATCACCCTCTCTTTTGCTCAAGGTCATCTGCCATCAGCTTGGAAATCAGCCAACATTACCGCTTTACCCAAAAAAGGTGCAAAAACAGATCCATGCAACTACAGACCAATCAGCCTGCTCCAAATTATCAGCAAAGTCATGGAATCCATCATTGCTTTGGATATCAAATCCTTCCTGTTCTCCAATGGCTTGATCTCTGATCATCAATTTGATTTCAGACCAGGTCACTCTACTCTGGACATGCTGCTTCTGCTGTCTCAACAATGGATGGTGGTCCTCAATGTCAAACAGGAAATTAGAGCTGTCTCCCTTGACATATCACGCGCCTTCGATACGGTCTGGCACCCAGCTCTGCTCACCAAACTCTCCTCCT
The DNA here is from genome assembly GCF_964187855.1 of Myxine glutinosa. Lineage (NCBI taxonomy): Eukaryota > Metazoa > Chordata > Myxini > Myxiniformes > Myxinidae > Myxine > Myxine glutinosa. The sequence continues at coordinate 13,975,895 of NC_136264.1, forward strand.
ATGGTATTCATGGAAATCTCCACGCATGGCTGGCGGACCTCCTCTCTGGTTATCGTCAACGTGTGGCCCTGAATGGATTCCTCTCATCTCCCCTTCCTGTTCAGGCTGGAGTTCCCCTAGGCAGTGTTCTGGGCCCTGTGGTTTTTCTGGTCTTCATCAATGATCTCTCTGACTGACTCTCTGGAAAATCCTCTCTATCTCTTTGCTGATGACTCCACTCTCTGCAGCTCCATACCTCATCCCTCAGATCGGCAGGCTGCATCCTCCTCACTCTCTGCAGACCTGGACAAAATCACAGACTGGTCAAACAAGTGGAACATGTCTTTCAATCCTGACAAATCTCACACTCTCACTTTGTCTCTGCAAAAAGACCGTCTGGACAACCCTCCCATCTACTTTCTCAATAATCCTCTCCAAGAAGTTCTGTCACTCAATCTCCTGAGCTCTTCACCACATACATTGGCACACCTGATCTCCTCACCACATACAAGGCTTTCATCCACAGCTCAATGGAATACTGCTCTCCCCTCTGGGCTGGTGCTCCTGCCTCACACCTAGCTCTGCTTCACGCTGTTGAAACCAAAGCTTTCAGAATCATTGGAATCTCCTGTGATGAAGCTAACTCTGAGGGCCTTTCACTCACTTACCACAGCCAGGTTGGTGGTCTTTGTCTTCTACCGACTCCTCTCCGGCCCAGTCCCCCAGCCCTGTCTGTGCTCTGTCTTCCAAATATTCCTACAGATCGCACAAGATCTGCCAGCAACCCACTTCTGGTGAAACTGCCAATATAAAGACTCTCTGCTCACCGTCACTCTTTCATGCCTCTTTTCTCCCACCTCTAGAACAAACTCCCTCACTCTCTCCAATCCCATTCCTCCCTCCAGGTCTTTAAAACAGCTGTTCGCCACCATCTCTTATCTTCCCCCATCCAAAACCTTGATCTTTTCTACCGCCGTTAATTCACCCCAGATCCACTTTTCTGAAATACCGACTTCTTTCCTGGAAGTCCTAGCAGTGTCCATGTGTTTTCTTTTTTTTTTACCTCTCCCACCCCCCACACCCTTTCTCACGCCTCCTCCCCCCAAGCCCTCCCCCTCCCACAGATCTCCCGATGTCCCTGCTCTCAAATGTTGTACTTGTGTGCTTCCCCCTCTCTCCCCATCTTGTCTCCCGCTCCCTTTATTATATGTCTTATGTGTCTGTTTTTTTGTCATTAATGTTAGCTCTTACACGAACCTCGATCTTGTATACAAAAAAATAAAAATACAAATACAAATGCAAAATTTTTAAAAAAATACATTAAATACACACATTACACATGCAGAAAAGGAAAGTCTGGAGAAGTTACCCATGCTGAGTATGGTTGAGGGTAAAGAGGAAGAGGCAGACCTTGTATGTGTTGGACAGATGGGGTAAATTGGGACAACAAGCGGTGTCTGCTAGGGCTTTGGGAAACAGTGCAGGATAGGGATGTTTGGGGAAATCTGATCATTAATGTCACCAGAAGGCGGACACCACTTGACCGAACTAGATGAACTAAATGAGGGTTAAATCAACATGATTTCTATTTTCTGAAGACATGGGATGTTTTGTTTTTCAATCATATGATTAAAAAGTCATTTAATTTAAGCTTGGGTCTGTCCGACTAATTTGCGCAACACGTTTTCCTTTCATCTGCAGGCTCCGGTAAAGGAAAAGGAAAAGTGCATGACCATGGATCCAAAAGGCACCATGAAGCGTAAAGGTCACCGGAGACAACCTGGTTATACACGTTGTTTCTGCTGCCAACAGGATGCAGCAACATCTCGCGAACAGGATCGATAAGTGGGGAGGGTGAGGGAAGCGGGAAATGGTGGGGTGGGGTGTGTGGGGTGAAATCGGACTCCGATTGGTTGAGCACAGCGAGGGAAGCTGGGTGAACACTGATTCATCTCTGCAGCAAATTGATCTGTGCCATTATTTTTCAGCGTATGTGCCAGGAGGCTGAACTATGTTCATGAGTAAATACATGGCAAAGGTTGGGTATAGACAAATGATATCATGATGTGATTTTGAGAAAAACGCTTTTTCTCTTCTTATTTCCAATGCACGAGGTGTGCCTACCCTTCGCTTTTATATATAGCCTACCAGGTGTGCCGACCCGTCACTTCGCTGATGGATTTAATGCGCAGAGAGCATGGTGAACTTCACAAACATATTAGGCGTCTGTCTGTGAATCTCAATAAGAACCACCTTTAGAGGCCATTTTCCCCCGCAGAGCAGGGGTTGGCCTTTTTCGGGCACTGTGGTCCCCTTTTTTGAAGCAATGTTTTACAGCCGGATGCCCTTCCTGCCGCCAACCCTGTTGGTCGCCTCTTGCGACACACAGGGAATTACCAGCGAACTGGTGCTCAATTTCCCGACCTCGGAAGGATGACAGGCTGAGTCAACCCCCCTGGCGTTAATTTAGCGATCGACCGGGATTCGAACCCAGGATCCTAGGATCCCAAGCTGCACCCTAACCGCTAAGCCAACACCAGGCTGCAACTGTGAATCTCAATGAGGATGTAAAATAAAGTGAAGCACATGAAAAATTGATCTTTTATAACACGTAGTAGTTGTTGTTGTTGATACCTCCACCACCACAGGTGAACACAGGTTATGTTTTCACCCTTGTCTGTCTGTTTGTTACTTGGCAAAAAAAAACCTGAAAAGGAAACTTTACCAAGTTGTAGAGGTAGTCACAACTGAGAAGCCTTTTGATTTTGAGGTCAAAGGTCATCTTGAGGTCAAATTTCTAAAATTGCCATTTTTCATCCGATTGACTTGAAAAACCACCTTTAGAGGCCATTTTTCCCCGCAAGCGGGGGTTGGCCTTTTTCGGGGACCGTGGTTGTTGTTGTTTTTTGGTCCCCTTTTTGAAGCAATGTTTTACGGCCGGATGCCCTTCCTGCCGCCAACCCTTTTTGTCGCCTTTTTACGACAAACAGGGAATTACCAGTGAACTGGTACTCAATTTGCCGACCTCGGAAGGATGACAGGCTGAGTCAACCCCCCTGGCGTTAATTCAGCGATCGACCGGGATTCGAACCCAGGATCCTCGGATCCTAAGCTGGCACCCTAGACGCTAGCCCAACACCAGGGTTTGACTGACTGATTGACTTGAAAGTTGAACGATATTTGCAGATTGAGTCACTAAATTGGGAAACCAACTGTTTTTGAGGTCAAAAGATCAACTCAAGGCCAAACTTCTAAAATCACCATTTTTCATCTGAAAAATACTCAATTTTAATCTAATTGACTCGAGTTATGATTAAGATTGTCAAATTAATCTCCATGACAACTTTTTTCTTTTCATCTGATTGACTTGAACACGATTTGGATATTTGGTCTTTGAATTCAACCGCCAATTATTTTTAATGTCAAATTTGTTTCAGGGATTTCACAAGTATCGTGCTCTACACGACATCTTTCCTGTTTGTTTGTTTCTTACTTGCAAAAATATCGAAGATTTTTGAAGTATATTGGTTGGTCATGTGCATTTATCTGTCTGTTTTTCTGTTTGTCAATCGCTTACAGGTCACAATTTTAAACCAATCTTCACGAAACATCACAAACTGATAGAGTTGGTCAAAAGCAAGAAGCCTATTGATTTTAAGGTCAAAAGGTCAGCATAAACCAATGGGCAACAAGTTTATCAAATTTCTAAAATTGTCAATATTCATCCAATTGACTTAAAATTTGAAGAGAATTTGCACATTTGGTCATTTAATTCAACTATTTGCATAATTAGTTTTGAGGTTAACATCGGCCAAAAGGTCAACATAACCAAAAGGTCAACATAGGCCAAAAGGTCAACATATACAAAAGGCCAAAATAGACCAAAAGGTCAACATCGGCCAAAAGGTCAACACAAGCCAATTTTCTAAAATTGTCAATATTCATCCAATTGACTTGAAATTTGAAAAGGATTTGCACATTCGATTATTATTATCTTTCCAACCACGAATATCGATTATTATTATCTTTCCAACCATGAATATAGATTATTATTATCTTTCCAACCACGCATATCGATTATTATTATCTTTCCAACCACGCATATCGATTATTATTATCTTTCCAAGCACGCATATCGATTATTATTATCTTTCCAACCACGCATATCAATTATTATTATCTTTCCAACCACGCATATCGATTATTATTATCTTTCCAACCACGCATATCGATTATTATTATCTTTCCAACCACGCATATCGATTATTATTATCTTTCCAACCACGAATATCGATTATTATTATCTTTCCAACCACGAATATCGATTATTATTATCTTTCCAACCACGCATATCGATTATTATTATCTTTCCAAGCACGCATATCGATTATTATTATCTTTCCAACCACGCATATCAATTATTATTGTCTTTCCAACCACGCATATCGATTATTATTATCTTTCCAACCACGCATATCGATTATTATTATCTTTCCAACCACGCATATCAATTATTATTATTATCTTTCCAACCACGAATATCGATTATTATTATCTTTCCAACCACGAATATCGATTATTATCTTTCCAACCATGAATATCGATTAATATTATCTTTCCAACCACGAATATCGATTATTATTATCTTTCCAACCACGCATATCGATTATTATTATCTTTCCAACCACGCATATCGATTATTATTATCTTTCCAACCACGAATATCGATTATTATTATCTTTCCAACCACGCATATCGATTATTATTATCTTTCCAACCGCGCATATCGATTATTATTATCTTTCCAACCACGCATATCGATTATTATTATCTTTCCAACCACGAATATCGATTATTATTATCTTTCCAACCACGCATATCAATTATTATTAGCTATCCAACCACGCATATCGATTATTAATATCTTTCCAACCACGAATATCGATTATTATTATCTTTCCAACCACGAATATCGATTATTATTATCTTTCCAACCACGCATATCGATTATTATTAGCTTTCCAACCACGCATATAGATTATTATTATCTTTCCAACCACGCATATCAATTATTATTATCTTTCCAACCACGCATATCAATTATTATTAGCTATCCAACCACGCATATCGATTATTAGTATCTTTCCAAGCACACATATCGATTATTATTATCTTTCCAACCACGCATATCAATTATTATTAGCTATCAAAACACGCATATCGATTTATTCTTATCTTTCCAAGCACACATCGATTATTATTATCTTTCCAACTACACATATCGATTATTATTATCTTTCCAAGCACACATATCGATTATTATCTTTCCAAGCAAGGAAATCGATTATTAGCTATCCAATCACATATCGATTATTATTATTATCTATCCAACCACACATATCGATTATTATTCGCTATCCAACCACACATATCGATTATTATTATCTTTCCAACCACACATATCGATTATTATTATCTTTCCAACCATGCATATCGATTATTATTATCTTTCCAACCACGCATATCAATTATTATTAGCTATCCAACCACGCATATCGATTTATTATTATCTTTCCAAGCACACATATCGATTGTTATTATCTTTCCAACTACACATATCGATTATTATTATCTTTCCAAGCACACATATCGATTATTATCTTTCCAACCAAGGAAATCGATTATTAACTATCCAATCACATATCGATTATTATTATCTATCCAACCACACATATCGATTATTATTCGCTATCCAACCACACATATCTATTATTATTATCTTTCCAACCACACATATCGATTTATTATTCGCTATCCAACCACACATATCGATTATTATTCGCTATCCAACCACACATATCGATTATTATTCGCTATCCAACCACACATATCGATTATTATTCGCTATCCAACCACACATATCTATTATTATTATCTTTCCAACCACACATATCGATTATTATTCGCTATCCAACCACACATATCGATTATTATTATCTTTCCAACCACACATATCGATTATTATTAGCGATCCAACCACACATATCGATTATTAGCTTTCCAACCAAGGAAATAGATCATTATCTTTCCAACCAAGGAAATCGATTATTAGCTATCCAACCACGCATATCGATTATTATCTTTCCAACCAAGGAACTCGTTTATTAACTTTCCAGTTATAATTATTACCTAGTTATAATTTTTATATTATTATAATTATTACCTTTCCAACCAAGGAACTCGTTTATTAACTTTCCAGCCAAGGAAATCGATTATTAGCTATCCAACCACGCATATCGATTATTTGCTTTCCAACCACGCATATCGATTATTATCTTTCCAGCCAAGGAAATTGATTATTAGCTATCCAACCACGCATATCGATTATTTGCTTTCCAACCACGCATATCGATTTCTTATCTTTCCAATCAAGGAAATCAATTATTATCTTTCCAATCAAGGAAATCGATTATTAGCTTTCCAACCAAGCAAATCGATAATTTGCTTTCCAACCAAGCATATCGATTATTAGCTAACCAACCACGCATATTGATCATTAGCTTTCCAACCAAGCATATCGATTATTAGCTTTCCAACCAAGCATATCGATTATTAGCTAACCAACCACGCATATTGATCATTAGCTTTCCAACCAAGCAAATCGATCATTTGCTTTCCAACCAAGCATATCGATTATTAGCTAACCAACCACGCATATTGATCATTAGCTTTCCAACCAAGCATATGGATTTATTAGCTTTCCAACCAACGAAATCGATTATTGGCTTTCCAACCAAGCATATTGAATCCAGTTTTTCCCTCCTGAGAGTTTCCCTCTGTATCCATCTTGGTCACCCCTGTGTCTTCCCCTACCCCTCACTCCTTCACACCCATTAATTGTCCATCTCCCTCTGTTTTGTCCTTCAACTCTGCTGTTGGTATTTCCCTCCTCTCTCTCCACTGTTGTTTTTGTTGTGTTGCATCCTGATCCGTTCTGTGTTCTTGCTCTTCAAGGAACCATTGACTTTGTTAAAAAAGACAAAAAGAAAAAAGTGGAAATTCATTCGCCTACATTCGCATAAAAAAGTGGGAATTCATTCGCCTACATTCGCATAAAAAAGTGGGAATTCATTCGATCTTTAGCCTTAATCCCTCTAAAATGGATTTAGCATGGATGGCTGTTTTTAAACAAGAAATGCTATCAAAACTTTTTTTTATTCATGATCTGGCTGACTCACTGTTGTGGAGTTGGCCAGGGAGATATTTTGGCTCAAAAGTCTTTCACAAACCATCTGGCCAGGCCTAAGTTTTGGCGGGAACTGGTTAAAGCCGTGATCTCCCGTGATGAAGCTACCTCCGAGGGCCTTTCACTTACTCACCGCAGGCAGGTTGGTGGTCTTTCTGTCTTCTACCGACTCCTCTCCGGCCTTGCTCCCCCAGCTCTCTCTGTGCTCTGTCCCCCAAATATTCCTACAGGTCGCACAAGATCTGCCTGCAACCCTCTTATGGTTAAACTGCCGAAATCTAGGCTCTCTGCTCACCTTCACTCCTTCATTCCTCTTTACTCCCGCCTCTGGAACAAACTCCCCCACTCCCTTCAATCCCACTCCTCCTTCCAGATCTTTAAAACAGCTGTTCACCACCATCTCTTATCTTCCCCCATCCAAAACCTTGATCTCTTCTACCCCCGCTAATTTCACCCCAAATCCACTTTTTTGAAATACCAACTTCTTTCCTGGAAGTCCGTTGTGTCCTTGTGCTTAAATACTTCTCCCACCCCCCCCCGCCCCCCTTCCCACGCCTCCTCCCCCCAAGCCCTCTCCCTCCCACACATCTCCCCGCTCTCAAATGTTATGTTTGTGTGCTTCCCCTTCTCTCCCCATCTTGTCTACCGCTCCCCTTTTCATGCACTTTGTTTGTTTGTCTGTTTGATAAATGTTAGCTCTTTCACGAGCCTCGATTATGTATACAAAAAAGAAAGGGAAAAAAAGCAGCAATTATTTAATTCGTTTAGGATGCCTGTGATAACACTCCTATTCTTTCACGTCCATCCGAGGGTCGACTCATTTTGCAGACTCCACGTCTGCACAATCCTGTCGGACAATGGGCTTCGTGTGGAGGTCAATATATTAATATGTTAATTAATGGACTATGGCTGTGGCACAAAGCATAATTGACCAAAATGGCGTTCTGCATACAAGTTTCCTTGTACTATTTACATGCTTCATAGAAGGGGAACGTGTTCTGAAAGTCCTGCCTCCAACCCATTCATCATGAACACAAAGGTTTGTCAACTTGTGCTCCATGTATAAATAAATAAGCAAGAAGATGTCATGCGGAGCACGATACTTGCAAAATCCACCCCCCACCCCCAAGAAAAAAAATTCCATTGATACAGCAAATTGTCCATTTCATCAACATTAAAATTGACAATCTTGATCAAAGTTTGGGTCAACAGGAAGAAAAGTGACGATTTTTCAGATGAAAAATGATTTTGTAAGATTGACCTTGAGTTGACCTTTGACCTTTTGACTTCAAAAATAGTTAGTTTCCCTATTTATTGACTCAATGTGCAAATGCTGTTCAATTTTCAAGTCAATCGGATGAAAATTGAGGATTTTAAAAACTTGGCCTATGTTGACCTCAAAAATAGTTGGTGGTTGAATTCAGTGACCATATATGTAAATCCTCTTAGAATTCCAAGTCAATCGAATGAAAATTGGTGATTTTAGAAATTCGGCCTATGTTGACCTTTTGGCCTATGTTCACCTAAAATATAATTTGTGGTTGAATTCAGTGACCAGATATGCAAGTCCTCTTCAAATTTCAAGTTAATGGGATGAAAATTGAGGATTTTAGAAATGTGGCTTGTGTTGACCTTTTGGCCTATGTTGACCTCAAATATACTTGGTGGTTGAATTGAGTGACCAGAAATGCAAGTCCTCTTAAAATTTCAAGTTAATGGGATGAAAATTGAGGATTTTAGAAATGTGGCTTGTGTTGACCTTTTGGCCTATGTTGACCTCAAATATACTTGGTGGTTGAATTGAGTGACCAGATATGCAAGTCCTCTTCAAATTTCAAGTTAATGGGATGAAAATTGAGGATTTTAGAAATGTGGCTTGTGTTGACCTTTTGGCCTATGTTGACCTCAAATATACTTGGTGGTTGAATTCAGTGACCAGAAATGCAAGTCCTCTTAAAATTTCAAGTCAATCGGATGAAAATTGAGGATTTTAGAAATTTGGCCTATGTTGACCTTTTGGCCTATGTTGACCTCAAAAATACTTGGTGGTTGAATTCAGTGACGAGATATGCAAGTCCTCTTCAAATTTCAAGTAAATCGGATGAAAATTGAGGATTTTAGAAATTTGGCAAAGTTGGTGTCCTTTGGCCTACGTTGACCTTTTGACCCCAAAACAATAGGCTTCTCAATTGGGATGACCTATACAACTTGGTGAAGTTTCGTGACGATCGGTTTAGAATTGTGACCTGTAGGCCGGTGACAAACAAACAAACAGACAAACAGACAGAACCACAAACGCAACCGACCAATATACTTGAAAAATCTTCGATTTTGCAAGTAACAAACAGACAAACAAACAGACAGACAGACAGACAAGCAAACAGACAGACAGACAGACAGACCACAAACGCAACCGACCAATATACTTGAAAAATCTTCGATTTTGCAAGTAACAAACAGACAAACAAACAGACAGACAGACAGACAGACAAACAGCCAGACAGACAGACAGACAGAACCACAAACGCAACCGACCAATATACTTGAAAAATCTTCGATTTTGCAAGTAACAAACAGACAAACAAACAGACAGACAGACAGACAAGCAAACAGACAGACAGACAGACAGACCACAAATGCAACCGACCAATATACTTGAAAAATCTTCGATTTTGCAAGTAACAAACAGACAAACAAACAGACAGACAGACAGACAAGCAAACAGACAGACAGACAGACAGACCACAAATGCAACCAACCAATATACTTGAAAAATCTTCGATTTTGCAAGTAACAAACAGACAAACAAACAGACAGACAGACAGACAAACAGACAGACAGACAGACAGACAGAACCACAAACGCAACCGACCAATATACTTGAAAAATCTTCGATTTTGCAAGTAATAAAATGGAGAAGTACATCACGTGATTAGACAGATTTTGGAAAAAATGTCATTTTTTTGCTTCATTTGCTCCACCATTGAAGGCGGACCAAGGGTGTGTTTTCCCTGTCTGTCTGTCTGTGTGTCTGTGAGCAGGATATCCAAAGAAGATTGTGGACGGATTCAGACGAAACTTGGTGGATGAGTTGGTCGGCGACAAGAACAAGCCGATTCGATTTTGGTTCACGTCCGAATCCAGATCCATGGGATACAAAACGTAAACCGTTCAGCGGAGGGATGCTCCCCACCAAGTACTGCTCTAGTTCCCTTCAAAGTTCCTAATTTAATATATTTGATAATTGTGCAAATTTATTCCATTTTATAGCACTTCCATATGTGGCCTTGCTTCTCCTGCTCTCTCTTTCCTCTGCCCTCTCCACCCAAAATCCAGACCGGTTGCCCCACCTGCACTCATTCCTCCCTGTGAGGGAATTGTCTACCTGTGTCCATTGTCTCGTCTTCCTAATTCCAGTCTTTCCAATGTGCGGCCCATCACCATCCCATACACTCGTCCATGCACATCCACAATCTCTTCGACACATTCCCAATCTGTTCTTCTCCGGGCATTGTTACTCCTTTTTGTGTTGCTCTCCTTTTCTCCTTGTGGATGGCCATTCCATCCACATGCTTTGCTAACCTGTGAACCTGGTGCCCTTTAGCATTGAACTCCTCCATGAGCCTCGACCATTGAACAAATCCCCCACTCACCTAGCAAAGCAAAATGGTAGACATGGGAGATTACATTTAACATTGGATATTGCCTATTTGGAATTCAAAGAACGTCGTGTTGCTTTTGAGTCACTCTGTAAGTAAACGGAAATTTGTTTTCCATTCTCTTCCTCCCTCGTTTCCCTTCCCAACGAGATGATCCTTATCACTCGCATTTTTCCAAGATTTCAACAGGCTGTGATTGCCGAGTCCGATTTGAGTGGCAGCGGCAATCTACCTGCGATATTCTTCCATTCATTCCTATTCGATTTTGGCTTCGGAACCTGGTCCACTATTACGAATCCGCATACCCAGCTGAGGAGTAAAGTGACCACCATAGGGGTCGACCCTTGTGCACTTTGTTCCCTTGGGAAGGAGGGGACAGACGTTCTAGCACTAATTTTGGGAAAAAAAAAAATTGGCCATTTTGGCCATTGCTCACCTATTCTTTGCCCAACGACACCAAGGGATCTTTAACGTCCATCAACTAATACCGATTGTGAAACACCGGGATGACAATTTATACCTGGGCCGAGATTTGAACCCAGGCTAGACAGGTGCTCCCCCACAGTCCTCTTTTACCACCCTCAAGCCTTCAAGATGACTACCTCCTGCAATTTTGTATTGCATTCCAAGTCTACCTGCAAGCTATTATACAATTTATGATAGATTTCATTTGACAGGTTTTCTATGTCTCATCGTATAACTTAGTGCCCTTTCTGATTCATTATTGACTTTTCCATGAGCTGTCAACAATCATCTCAGCTGTCTCGCCTGGTTTTGAACCTGAACCCAGCATAAACAGTCATCCTGCTGTTTCGCATATGCAGGCCGAGATATCAATCTGTGTACCACGTCCTCGGCTGGACATTAAACTGAGCATTCTGTCTGCCGGCATTAGTTAAAAACATACTACGTTTAAGGATGTCATAAAGGACGCAAACAACAGGCGCGAAGAACTAATGTAACGTGTTAGATAGGGCGGTGTAACAGCCGCTGTGTAACGGCGGTAAAACACGGATTTTTTTTTTTTTTTTTGTATACAAGATCGAGGCTCGTGAAACAGCGAACATTAATCACACAAAACGTCAAACCGACACATAAAACACAAAATAAGGGGAGCAGTAGACAAGATGGGGAGAGAGAAGAAAGACACAAACACAACATTTGAGCAGGGACATCGAGAGAACTGTGGGAGGGAGAGGACTTGGGGGGATGTGGGAGAGGTATTAAACATATGGACACTGCAAGGACTTCCAGGAAAGAAGTTGGAATTTCTTAAAAGTGGATTTGGGGTGAATTAGCGGGGGTAGAAAAGATCAAGGTTTTGGATGGGGGAAGATGAGAGATGGTGGTGAACAGCTGCTTTAAATACCTGGAGGGAGGAGTGGGATTGAAGAGAGTGGGGGAGTTTGTTCCAGAGGTGGGAGAAAAGGGGAATGAAAGAGTGAAGGTGAGCAGAGAGCCGAGATTTCGGCAGTTTAACCATAAGAGGGTTGCAGGCAGATCTTGTGCGACCTGCAGGAATATTTGGGGGGACAGAGCACAGAGAGAGCTGGGGGTGCAAGGCCGGAGAGGAGTCGGTTATTAGACAGAAAGACCACCTACCTGCCTGCGGTGAGTGAGTGAAAGGCCCTCGGAGTTAGCTTCATCGCAGGAGATTCCAATGATTCTGAAAGCTTTGGCTTCTATAAAATATTTAATTAAATATTTAAATATTTTTAAATAAATTTTTAAAATATTTAATAAAATATTTACACTCCTTTCGACCTCTTTGAACCCTTTATTTACGTTGAATTATATACTTTATCAGCGTAGAACACAAATAGTCTTCATAATACTTTTAAGAACCATAATAACTTCGAAGAATATATCGATCTATAGCATGAGAGGACGTGGCATGTGTACAGTATCAGGGTGAAGATGGCACCGATATGGCTATTTGTACGATGCCGATTGATGTATTCCATGGTGATCAAGCTTCAGTCTCCTAAACTGTGACTTAATATCATCTTATTAAAGTTTATAAGGGTTTATAAGTTTCCCCCTACCCTCCTCCCTCCCACAGATCTCCCGATGTCCCTGCTCTCAAATGTTGTACTTGTGTGCTTCCCTCTCCCCATCTTGTGTCCCGCTCCCTTTATCTTATGTTTTATGTGTCCGTTTGTTTTTTTGTGATTAATGTTAGCTCTTACACGAGCCTCGATCTTGTATACAAAAGGGTGGTGTATGGTATACAAGACTGCTTTGGTATCGATAAACTTCCGGATTTTTTGCAGGTCTACAAGAGCTTTGCGCTGCTGCTGTTGTTGTTGTTACCTCCGCCATCAAAAGTGGATGGAGGTTATGTTTTCACCCATGTCTGTCCGTTTGTGAACAAAATATCTCAAAAGGCTGTGGACTGATTCGGACGAAATTTGACAGAGATGTAGCGTATGTCACAAGGATGAAATGATTCGATTTTGGTGAAGATCCAGATTCTTCGGGGAGGGGAGGGGGGAGGGGAAAAAGGGAGGGGGAGGGGGAAAATGGAGGGGGAGGGGAGAAGGGAAGGGGTAGGGTGGAGGGGGAAGGGAAGGGGGGACAGAGGGGGGAGGGGGAAGGCGGAGGGAAGGGGATGGCCAATCAACAATGACGTTGCAGTTCTCATGGTCGGAGAGCAGCACAACAATCGGACATAGTCCTGCATATTCGCAACAGCACGAAGCGGATTTTGGAGACTCACCGATCCTGTGACGTCCTCCAGTACCGGCGTTGCCGGGCGGGGGAAGGGAGACCCGTACATTCCCGACCCGTACATTCCCAACCCGTACATTCGCCCTCTCGACTCAAGCGCACTCGGACAAAAGCCTCGCACAAATTACACCGTGAAGGCCCAATGGTCATGTCTATGCCACAAATCACGGGCGCACTGAATTGAAAATATATAGAACGCTCATACTCCGTGAAAAGTGAAGCCGCCGTGTCGCCATCTTGGTCAGCACGACTCGACCAACTCGCTTCGCGGATCTCGTTTTGTGCGGCAATAAACTGCTCCAATCGGTTACGGAAGGGTTGTGGAAAGACGTTTCACAGCTGTTTCAAAGACATTTAATTCATATCGCACAAAATCGATACAAAACACGATCGCATAAAAGGTGAAAAAACGTGTGACGTGTGACGGGATGGAACATCACGTGATCGCTCTGAGCGAAACGGCTCGACCAACTCGCTTCGCGGATCTCGTTTTGTGCGGCAATAAACTGCTCCAATCAGTTACGGAAGGGTTGTGGAAAGACGTTTCACAGCTGTTTCAAAGACATTTAATTCATATCGCACAAAATCGATACAAAACACGATCGCATAAAAGGTGAAAAAACGTGTGACGTGTGACGGGATGGAACATCACGTGATCGCTCTGAGCGAATCAGCGAGCTGCTCTGGAACCGGCTGAGATTAGCGGGTACTTCGCTGACATGCGCTGAGGTAAATATGAATAAAAAATATGGATCGTCAAATATTTTGAGTTCGGCCATGTTCGTCCCAGGCTCAATGGCCATGTCTATGTCAAATATCAAGCACGTACGCCTCTCCGTTTAGGAGTCTATCGGTAACATTACACACACACACACACACACACACACACACACACACACACACACACACACACACAAACTGTGTTTTATATATATAGATAATACGTTTGTATGGAAAGTTATGAAAGAATTAGATTGACTTGAATTCCATTTGTATCTCTGAAAGTTAGATTAAAAAAATAAAATAAGATAAAAAGCCTGGTGTTGGGCTAGCGGCTAGGGTGCCAGCTTAGGATCCGAGGATCCTGGGTTCGAATCCCGGTCGATCGCTGAATTAACGCCAGGGGGGTTGACTCAGCCTGTCATCCTTCCGAGGTCGGCAAATTGAGTACCAGTTCACTCGTAATTCCCTGTTTGTCGTAAAAAAAAAAGGCGACAAAAAGGGTTGGCGGCAGGAAGGGCATCCGGCCGTAAAACATTGCTTCAAAAAGGGGACCAAAAAAACAACAACAACCACGGTCCCCGAAAAAGGCCAACCCCCGCTTGCGGGGAAAAATGGCCTCTAAAGATAGATGGATGGAAATCCACTGGAGATCTTGTGAATGACCTAGCTGAAGGTCGATACGAAGGCTGACATGTTAAGTTTTCAAAGTTGATGTCAGCTGACTGATGACGCATTTACCAGTGTAGTAGTTATTCTTATAACACTTTATGCAGTGGGCAGTTCTGTTTTTTCACACACTGTGAGCCCGAATGCAAACTTCATCTTGATAGATATCCTGCTGAGTACAATTTAAAGACCTAATTAAATGGTGATGGGTACTGAAACAGGGTGGATGTGGGGCAGGCACCCCCTTTTGAGTCAGGACCCATTTGCACAGGAGGCGACAATGTCAATCACTCCCTAGGCCCCTGTACATGCAGTGTGTGGCCCTGGCATAGAAGAATGGTCATTGGCCAAATTAAACATAATGGCTTCTTGTTTTCCTAAAAAGGCATGATGGTTTTTTTCATGTTCATGATCGAGGTTCATGGAAGAAGGGGAAACATGAACAGCAGAGTACAAGTGCAAGTGAGATCAAGGGGAGGGGAAGAAGGACACATGTTGGTGAACAAGCTGCATGAAAAACAGGAAGAAGATGAAGGAGAAAGCAGGGATGAAACAGAAAAAGGAACAAATCAACCAACAATTAACAAACCAGAAATATGTCGGGAACAGCACAATACTTGTGAAATCTCTAAAATAAGTTGTTGACCATTGGCTTATGTTGACCTTTACACCTATGTTGAACTGAAAAATCATTGGTGATTGAATTGAGTGATCTGATATGTAAATGCTCTTCAAATTTCAAGTCAATCAGATGGAAATTGAGGATTTTAGAAATCTCACCTAAGTTGTTTACCTTTGGCCTATGTTGACCTTTTGGCCTACCGGTATGTTGAACTGAAAAATCATTGGTGGTTGAATTGAGTGATCTGATATGTAAATCCTCTTCAAATTTCAAGTCAATCGGATGGAAATTGAGGATTTTAGAAATTTCACCTAGGTTGTTGACCTTTGGCCTATGTTGACCTTTTGGCCTATGTTGAACTGAAAAATCATTGGTGGTTGAATTGAGTGATCTGATATGTAAATGCTCTTCAAATTTCAAGTCAATCGGATGGAAATTGAGGATTTTAGAAATTTAACCGAAGTTGTTGACCTTTGGCCTATGTTGACCTTTTGTTTGCCTATGTTGACCTTCTGGCCTATGTGGGCTCCACAGGTGAGATGAAAGAGGAACAAATGAGTGGAGGTGAGCAGAGAGCCTGGATTTTGGGAGAAAACGATGCCAGCAGAGTATCGGTTTCCCCAAGTTTGGAATTAACAATTTCATGGCAGTGATTCATATTCAAACAGCATTTGGAAGAGATGTATTTAATAATTAATTTCGCAAGTGAAGGTGTGGGCACGGACCATGAAATTCACAAATGGCTTTACAAACGTAGGCCCAACAAGACACGTGACATTCTTAGCTCTTACACGAGCCTCGATCTTGTATACAAAAAAAACAACCATACACCTAACAATTATACAACTAACAATAGCCTCGAGCACCGCAACACGACCCTCACAAAAGAAGAAATTAGTCTGAAAAAACGAGGTGGGAAGGGTATAAAGTAACCTTCAAGCTACAGTGAGTAAAGCAATTGGGAGATAACCGGGAATAAATGAAAAGTCATCGTGCATCCTGCTGTGCACAAGCGCATGATGGTGGGAGACGGAACGCAGTGCAGGTGAGCAGGTATCGGAGCTACCCCCAAGGTGGAAATGCAGACCTGTTCCCGTAATGCTGGTTCACCCATGCGGCCGCTGGCACCAACCTTCCGAGACGCATCGGTTCCGGCACTGAATGTGACAAACTGAAACAAAGGTGAGCCAAGTTTGGGAGGTTTTGTTGTTCTTTCTAATCACAAAATGAGGATGTCTGTAATGGCGCCGTTTTTACACCAGCAAGCACGATGACTCTTGAACGGGGCTGCTGGCAACGCTTTCCTGTGATGCAATGATCAAGACGAGTGAGTCGTGACGTCCAATGGAGTCACAACGGAACGTTTGTTGCAAAAAGTCAATAATGCATTTTAGCACCATCAGAACGAATGGCTGCCGCAACCCTCAACCTCATCTCCTGAAGAAGACGACAGAAAATCCACAGGGAGTTGTTGCCATTCCTGGTGCAAAGCAGCCTCGAGTCTGCACAGAAGGTCCGTTTTCCTAAATCCATGCCCAGTGATGTCCCAAATGTGCTCTATTGGGTTTCCACCATATCTTTTGTTCATGTGAACACTGTTGTTGGTGGTGTTCTACTTTAAGGCAGAATATGTGAATAACTCACTTCCATGAAGTATCATTGCAAAAATATGAACAAAAAAAAACAAAGTTTTCTTTGGAATAATTGTGGAAACATTTGTCAATTTTCACAACAATCTTGAGAAAGGCCTTGGTCTTTACCTAAACGTAGGAGCGAGCGGAGAAAGACTGAGCATGATGAGCGATACGAGGAAACGAGAACAAGTTGAGAGACCATGCGGAGATTTGTGAGTGCGGTTAGAACTGAGAGCTGAGCTGACCTTGAGCCAACTGAGCACGAGGTCTGTCGGCGAGACGAGGGACCATGAACAAGTCTTTTGAGAACATGAAGAAGCGGTACAAGAACATCAGTGAGCTTCAAGACCTGAGGGTTGTGAATACGCCGAGAACACCATGTCCATGTGAGAGACCCGTGAATGTAATTAGTAAAGGCAGGTGGGGATAATGAGTTCAGTGGGGGCCTGGTGAGCATGCCACTGGGTGTGTGTGCGTGTGTATTTTTGTACAGCGGCCTGTAAAAGTATTCACCCCCTCCCAAAAATGCCACATTTAGAGGAATCATGAATTGTATAGAAACAATTTTTCCAACTTTTTTTATTCATAACTGAAGAGATCAGAATAAACACTGTTATAGTTGAACGAGGTTGCATATCAAGAATACCTGCAAAAAGCATGTATAAATCAAAATTCACCTGTTGCAAAAGTATTCAGCCCCTTCGGTCAGTACTTGGTGGAAGCACCTTTTGTAGCAATGACTGCTGTGAGTCTTTTGGGTCGGTCTCTACCAAGTTTGCACATTGAGATGGTGAAACCTTTGCCTGTTCTTCACGTGAGCATGTCTCCACCAGCTTTGCACAGAGATGGTGAAATCTTCATCCATTCTTCATGTGAAAATTTATCTCGTTCTGCCAAGTTTGATCGGGATCATCGATGGACTGCAATGTTCAAGTCTCGCCATAAATGTTCAATTGGGTTCAAGTCAGGACTTTGACTGGGCCACTCAAGAACATTTATTTTAGTCTTATTAAGCCACTCCAATATGGCTTCAGCCTTCAGCCACCTCAAATATAGGCTTCAGCTTCGGATCGTTGTCCTGCTGAAAGGTGTATCTCCTACACAGTTTCAGATTCATGGATGACTCAAGCATGTTTTCATTAATGATTATCCTGTACTTTGCACCATCAATTGTCCCTTCTATCTTGACAAGTTTGATAGTCCCTGCTGATGAAAACCAGCCACATAACATGATTCTGCCACCACCATGCTTGACAGTAGGGATGGTGTTGACCATGTGATGTGCAATATTAGGCTTGCACCAGACATAACGCTTTAAATTTAAACGAAAAAGTTCAATTTTTGTCTCGTCTGACCACAAAGCTTTTCTCTACATGCCTGCAGTATTATGAATTAAGATGTTTTTTTCACAAACTCTATACGAGCTTTAAGATGCATCTTTTTCAGTAATGGCTTCTTTCTTGCCACCTGCCCATAGAGGCCAGCTTTGTGAAGAGAACGGGATATTGTTGATTGATGAACACTGATCCCCATCTCAGACAAAGAGCCTTGCAGATATTTCAAAGTCAATGTGAGATTTACAGTGATGTCCCGAGCCAGTTTCCTGTTTGCCCGGCTGCTGTGTTTGGATGGGCGACATAATCTGGGTAGAGTCGGTGGTGGTATGATTCGTCTTCCACTTCTTAATGATGGATTTCACCGACTCAATGGTATAATGAGTAACTTTGAAATCTTCTCATAACCATCTCCTGGATGGTGCTTCTCCACCACTTTATGTCTGACTTCCTTGGATAACTCCTTGGTATTCATGTTTACCTTGTTGGTTGACAAAGTGGGTTTCACCTTAAAACTCCTTAGATAAGGGAGGAGCTTAATTTTGAAGTTAAAGCACTGATTACATACAGGTGAAACCTATTACACTTATTTTGTAACTTTTCAAACAAACAATTTGCTCCTGAAGTGATTTTTGGGTTAATTAGGCAAAGGGTCTGAATGCTTATGCAATTGAGAATAATCTGATTTTCTCTGTTCATCTGACTTATTCATATTTTGTCTGTATTTTTTAGCTTTACATATTTGGAGAAGTTTACGAAGACTCTATATATTAAGTTTGATTTGAAAGAATCATGAAATAAGCTGAGGTGGCATCATAATGTGAAAACTTTGGAGGGGGTGAATAATTTTGCAGGCCAGTGTGTGTGTGTGTGTGTGTGTGTGTGTGTGTGTGTGTGTGTGTGTGTGTGTGTGTGTGTGTGTGTGCGTGCACATGTATGTGTATATATATATACAGTACATATATATATTTGAGTGTGGGTATGTATATATATATATATTCTTGGGAAAAATGCCAGGGGCATAGAAAAGGCCCCTTTATATATGGTATGTGCCATGTGGCAAAGTATAGAAAAGAAGGGACATTCAAAAAAATATCTTGTGTGCATGCTGGACTACCCTTGTGTTCTTAGGAGGAACCAAGTAATGCTCTAGAAAAGTTCATATAAAGGGGCTTTTCTATGCCCCTGGCATTTTCCCCAAGAATATATATATACACACGAGTGTGTGTGTGTGTGTGTCTGTCTGTCCAGGTCATAACTTTTTATCATTTTAGCTTTTGTCATCCAATTTTCAACAAACCTTTACTTTGTAAATATGGAGAAGAATAATTAATTAATAATTTGGTTAAAATGTCAAATGACAGAATCACATCGAGGATAGTAATAGGCCTTATAAGGTCGTTCGCCGTGCAGTCCAAAATGACCGGGCTAA
The DNA here is from genome assembly GCF_964187855.1 of Myxine glutinosa. Taxonomy (NCBI): domain Eukaryota; kingdom Metazoa; phylum Chordata; class Myxini; order Myxiniformes; family Myxinidae; genus Myxine; species Myxine glutinosa. The sequence goes on from NC_136264.1 coordinate 13,995,920, forward strand.
GAGCTTCCGTGTTTCTTCATCATTTGAACGTTTGTCATCAAATTTTCAACACACCTATATTATGAGAATTAGCTTCAGTAGTCACGTCAGCCCACCCATGGTGGGAAATTTAAATTGCTGATGTCTCCACAAAGTGATACTTTCTTCCGGAACACACTGTAGACTTGAAAACAAGACCAAAAGCCTAACAGCGGCGAAGCCGGGCTTGTAAAATATTATAAACCACAAACACACATGATTCGCTTTTTAAACAGTCGCTAATGCTGTTTATAACATTAAAACAAAGAAATTTGGAGGAATCCCGACGTCCATGAGGTAAGTTTTACTTACAGAACTGAGGGAAGATCTACTGTAATCTATATACTCCACAAGGTATGGAGATGTGCTCATTTACCAAGCAGCTAGCTAGCGCTTGCCAAGCCAGCCGTTCCTTAACGCTTATGAATGGAGTGCTTGCTCGAATGCTTTAACCACTTGGCGATATCTCCACAAGAAACTTGGTAAATGAACACACACCCAATGTTCTTGAGACCCGACCATAGAGAGACTAATCTACATACCCCAAAGATGAATGACCTTTCCTGCAGCTCCTGAAGTGAGCAGGTGTTTATGCCATAATGACATCACATACGTAATGATGTAGCATGACGGCCGGACACAAAACTGCCACTACTTTAATATATACAAGATATATATTTAACCTCCAGTAACGTTGCAGTCACTACAAAGGGATTAGTGTTATGATTAGATTTACTATAATCATAATGTTATGTTATTATTACGAAAATTATATATATATATTGAAACTTAGGTGAATTCCTTACTTCCACGGTTACACCGCTTCAATCCATCAACTTTCCTTTCACGACATTGGGATTGAAGTGTTATGGTTATATTTACTATAATATTATTATTATTATTACAAAAACGATACTACTGAAACGATACCACTGTATTAAGAAACCTGGGTTTAATTTGTCCGAAGCAGAAGGTGAGCCATAACGCCTAAGGCCTGTACGCACGGTATTGTTGGAAGAGCCGTAATGCCGATGCTGTCAATATTTGATGATCATTTTAACAATCGGTTTGTTTGTGTTTCACATTGAATGAAAAACGTAAAGATAGAGCATGGCGATTGTGATATATGACAGGTTTGACGATATGTTCAGCCTGAACGGCATATAAATAAAAATGGCGGTGTGGAGAGTCAGCCGCCGTACTGCCGTAATGACATCAGACGTAATCACATCACCCTGTCATGTGACCAGATTATCAGCTCTGATTGGTATACGCTTGAGGGGACATACATACATACATACATACAGACGGACAAACTGTTCTAGACGGCTCTGCCCGATGAGGTACGCTGTAAGAATTGGGATATACTGTAACCACACCGAATTTGGCCTTGCTGGACTACGGTAAAAGTTTGGTGATGTAAAACACCAAGTGCTTAATTTTTTCTTTCTTTTGTATACAAGATCGAGGCTCGTGTAAGAGCTAACATTAATTTTTGGGAATTAAAATTAATTTTGGAATTTTGGAATTAAAAATTAAATAATTTTTTGGACATTAATTAATGTAAGAGAAAAATTTGGAAACTTTTTCTCACATGTACTGTACATATATAACTACATACACATTCGTTCCATGCCTCCATCAGACAGTACGCAAGGAGTCCTACACTCTACGTAGGGATGGCACAGAAAAAAATATCAAAAATAACGGTCCATCCGGTACAGACAAAACTAAAGTTTGAGTATCTTCTCTAAAAGGTTGTTTCGGCTACATATGAGAACTTACCTGGTCTGTTCATCTGATTGTCGATGCAAGGATCACTTTCAGATTTTCAGGTCATGCAAAAAGGGAAAAAATATAAAACCCAGGATCGGTCAAAATTTGAAAATCAACTTGTCGTTCATCGTAATCATCTTCAGACGGCATATTTCCGAGCTGCCTCTCTCAATGGCCATGACTGGTGGCGATGAATGACCATCCGACAGAGTTTTACCTGGTGCAGCATCCTTTGCTATCGTAATTTTAATATCTTGAAGGGATTCCACGAAAAGTACATAAAACTGCATTCCTTTTGAAAGGAACAGCAAGGGATTAGAGGGGTGGGCGGGACCACGACTGTCAATCAGCCTGATGGGGGCGGGGTCCCCCTTGGGCCAATCAGACAGACCTACATGGGTGTGGTTAACGGTGGAATATTATTAGGCAGTCGGTGACAGCAACAACCCACGTACGTAATGTTACGGATTCATAACTTCCGTTATTGGGGTTTTCACCCACTTGACGTAGTTCTGATCTTATGTTCTATTATTATCTTCAAAAGGTTTATTGTTCAGGAACGGTTATCTAAAGTTAAAAAGGCTAACTTTAAATGATACGGGAAACCGAACCGGAAGAAAGGAAGAGGAAGAAGCGGCGAGCAAAGTCGGAGAAGCCGCATGACGTCAGCGCTCCGTAACGAGCAAGGTCTACCGACAGGCGCGAGGGAATTTTGAGTTCCTTGAAAGGACAACCGGCGATACGAAGTATCGCTGGAGGGGGACAAATTTGCGTAGTCAGATTTGGGCGCTGTGATTCCGACGAATCCTCGCCTCGTCGCATCGGCTCAAGCAGGAGCCGTCGGCCATTTTGTACCCTGCGCTTCGGATACCAACGAAGGTTTTGCCTCGCGTCATCTCCCCACCAACATCCTACCGTCTGTCAGGGATGTGTGTGTCCGACCGCTTCATCTCCAATTACGTTGCGGGTTGCTGAGTGAGCGGTGAAGGTGCGCCTCCGGAGGGTGCCCTTGTACAGTTTGGCGGGGCGATCTCCAAGGCCAACTGTACGCGCTTCGGATATCGACTGGAGAGCGAGATTCGGGCTTCGACCGGATTTCGTTCTATCGATCGCTGAAGCGAATCACATTCGCCTTGGGAAAAGTTAAAGAGACATTGAGGAGTGTCCTTTCACTCGCTGGCAGTGCAGAGTTACCTGACTTTATATAAGATATATATAGAGTGCACTCTTAATGGCCATCTGTTCTACCGTTATTCCTGTGTGTGATTTCTAATACAATTTTGTTCATTTATAATCCTTGGTGTGGATTCACTATTGATTTTCAACACAGGGTAACATATTCTTTCTGCCGGGGCTCCTCTCGGGGTTCGGAGGTTACCGAGACCAGGAGATTGTAGCGGACTCCGTAACAGTAACAACCAATATCCGTATGTATTTCTATAAAGTACGTTAGATCGTCTATAAAGTATGTACAGTGCCATTAAAATGTGAGCACGTCTATAAAGTTTGTAATACAGCATTTGTAAATCAGTATTAGAATATCTAAACTGATAAAAGGCATACATATCTCTCTCTCTTTGTGTATGTTCTATGTACGGCCACATTTTTAAAGTTACAGACTCCAAACTCGGGGTACCATGTAGTTCCACTTGGTGGTGGTGGCAGAGGGTATTACAATGACTTTTTTTTTTACACACATACATTATTCAAAGAACACACACAGATACAAACACACATACACATACACACAGATATATACACACACAAACATATACAGACATACACACACAAACATATATACACACACACACAAGCATATACACACAAACATACACACACAAACATATACAGACATACACACACAAACATACACACACAAACATATACAGACATACATACACACACAAACATATACAGACATACACATACAAACATATTTACACATAAACACAGACACATAAGCATATACACACACAAACATATACAGACATACACACACAAACATACACACACACAAACATACACATATACACACAAACACACGCACACATACATACACGCACCACGATATACACACATACACACACACACAAGCATATACACACATAAACATATACAGACAAACACACACAAACATAAACACACAAGCATATACAAACACACACGCACACATACACACACAAATATATGCAGACATACATACACACACACGCACACACACATACACACACAAACATATACAGACATACACACACACACACACACACACAAGCATATACATACACACACACACAAACATACACACCCATACACATACACACACAAACATACACACACACACACACACACACACACAAACACACAAAGCATACATACACATGCACACACATACACACATACACACACCTACACATACACATACGCACACATACACATACACACACAAACATACACAAACATACACACACATACACACACACACTTACACACACAAACATACACACACATACACATACACACACATACAAACAAACATACACAAACATACATACACACACACACACACAAATATACACACACATACACATACACATACACACACACATGCAAACAAACATACACACACATACACATACACACACAAACGTACACAAACATACACAAACAAACATACACACAAACATACACAAACATACACACACACACAAATATACACACACATACACATACACATACACACACACATACAAACAAACATACACACACATACACACACAAACGTACACAAACATACACAAACAAACATACACACACATACACATACACACACAAACGTACACAAACATACACAAACAAACATACACACAAACACATATACACACAAACACATATACACACACAGTGTCTTTTGGAGGGATAACCATTATTCAAAGAAAGATGTGGGGACGGTTTCACATAATTTCTTGTGATCATCCCTACCTTGTTTACATACTTTTTGGAGCAACATCCATACTTTATGGAGTGACATCCCGACATACCTGTACATAAAAAAAAAGAAGTTTTTTCTGTTAAAATATGGAGAAAATTAATTCATAAATGTAACATTTTAAAAATTGTTGTTTTCATAAAGTTTAGTTTGAGTACAAAGCGGATGCACAGACGGACGTTTTCATCTTGAGAAGCTTTCTTGTTCATCTCGGTTTGATCCTTCCAGCGCAATGTCCCTCGTCGGAATTCCCCATGTTGCCCCCCCCAGCCCAAGCACCCACCTCCCCATCTTGCCCCCCACCAACCCAAGCACCCACCTCCCCATCTTGCCCCCCACCCACCCACCTCCCCATCTTTCCCCCCACCAACCCAAGCACCCACCTCCCCCATCTTGCCCCCCACCTCCCCATCTTACCCTCCACCTCCCCATCTTTCCCCTCACCTCCCCGTCTTGCCCCCCACCAACCCAAGCACCCACCCTCCCCATCTTGCCCCCCACCTCCCCATCGTGCCCCCCACCCACCCAAGCACCCACCCTCCCCATCTTGCCCCCCACCTCCCCATCGTTCCCCCCACCCACCCAAGCACCCACCCTCCCCATCTTGCCCCCCACCTCCCCATCGTGCCCCCCACCCACCCAAGCACCCACCCTCCCTATCCACCATGCTGTTGCATTGCGGCTTTTCTTGCTCGCAGAGACACTCGCGTCACTCGCGCTTCTTGCGGATCACCCTTTCCCATTGATCACGACACGGACGGACATTCAGTTTAATAGGATCCGAAGTCGTTTTCTTCGTTTCTACTTCATCGGACGAAATCTGGACAAATGGTTCTCCCCGAACCCGGGACTCCCAATTAGTAACGGCACGGGGTGTCCCCATGGCGGAACCCCCGGACCCGACCTCGATGGTGCCGGCCGAGGAATGGCACAACGGGACGGACAACTCCACGCGGAACCTGTACGAGCAGGCGGACTGGAAGGTGACGCTGTGGTCGGTGGCGTACGCGGCCGAGGTGGCGGTCGCCGTCCTCGGGAACCTGGTGGTCATCTGGATCATCGTGGCGCACAAGCAGATGCGGACCGTGACCAACTACTTCATCGTGAACCTCGCTTTCTCGGACGCGTCCGTGGCTGCGCTCAACACGCTCATTACCTTCACGTACTCGGTGCAGAACAAGTGGTATTATGGCGCCGCTTACTGCCGTTTCCATAACTTATTCCCCATCGCCGCGGTGTTCGCCAGCATTTACTCCATGACGGCCATCGCGGGCGACAGGTGCGCTTCCACCACATTCATTCACTCATGTGTGCGGCTCGCAACGAAAGAAAATGTGCCAAGTTCAATTTTGTTTCTTAATCATTTCATGCAAAATATGTATGGGTACACGTATAACAAGGCCTGCTTATTGAAGTTCGGCTCTTGCAAAATTGTTTTTTTAATTTTGGGTTAAAAAGAATTTTTTTTGGAAGATTTTGTGTTTCCTATTTTATGTTTTTTAGTCAATTTTCCACATGAATATGTATGGGTACACGTATTATATAACAAGGTCTGTTAATTGAAGTTCGGCTCTGGCCAAAAAATGTAAAAAGATTTCATAAAAAAGTTTTTTTTGTAAGGTTTTTAAGGGGTTTTTTTGGTTTACTATTTTATTCTTTTTTAGTCAATTTTCCACATTAATATGTATGGGTACACGTATAACAAGGTCTGTTAATTGAAGTTTGGATCTTGCAAAATTAAAACAAAAAATTTGGTTAAAAGGTTTTTTGTAAGATTTTTTTTCGGTTTTGTTGTTTGTTTCCTATTTTATTCTTTTTTAGTCAATTTTCCACATGAATATGTATGGGTACACGTGCAGTAAGGCCTGTTAATTGAAGTTTGGATCTTGCAAAATTAAAACAAAAAAATTGGTTTAAAAAGTTTTTTGTAACTTTTTTTGTTTGTTTGTTTGCTATTTTATTCTTTTTTTAGTCAATTTTCCACAATAATATGTATGGGTATTATTGGGTACACGTACAGCAAAGCCTGTTCATTCAAGTTTGGCTCTTGCAAGAGTTAAAAAAAAATTAGTTAAAAAGAATTTTTTTGTAAGATTTTTTAGGTTTTTTTTGTTTGCTATTTTATGTTTTTTAGTCAATTTTCCACATGAATATGTATGGGTACACGTGCAATAAGGCCTGTTGATTGAAGTTTGGCTCTTGCAAAAAAATTGAAAATAATTTCATTGAAAAGTTTCTTTTTGTAAGATTTTTTAGGTTTTTTTAGGTTTGCTATTTTATTCTTTTTTAGTCAGTTTTCCACATTAATATGTATGGGTACACGTATAACGAGGTCTGTTAATTGAAGTTCTGCTCTTGCAAAATTAAAACCAAAAAATTGTTTAAAAGTTTTTTTTGTAAGATTTTTAAAGGTTTTTTTTGTTTGCTATTTTATTCTTTTTTAGTCAATTTCCACATTAATATGTATTACGTACACGTACAGCAAAGCCTGTTCATTCAAGTTCGGCTCTTGCAAGAGTTAAAAAGAAATTTCGTTAAAAATAATTTTTTTTGTAAGATTTTTTTGTTTTTTTTTGTTTGCTATTTTATTCTTTTTTAGTCAATTTCCACATTCATATGTATGGGTACACGTGCAGTAAGGCCTGTTGATTGAAGTTTGGCTTTTGCAAAAAAATTAAAAATAAGCTCATTTAAGTTTCTTTTTGTAAGATTTTTTAGGTTTTTTTTTTGTTTGCTATTTTACTTTTATAGTCAATTTTCCACATTCATATGTATGGGCACACGTGCAGTAAGGCCTGTCAATCGAAGTTTGGCTCTTGCAAAAAAAATATTAAAAAATCATTAAAAAGTTTCTTTTTATAAGATCTTTTAGGTTTTTTGTTTGTTATTTTAGTATTTTTTTGTCAATTTTTTTGTTGTTGCAATTGGTGAATGAAATGTTTGTTCCACGCGTGTGACCAACACGACTTTCGAGCAGTTTCAGGAGATGCGATTGAGCGTGCTTTCCCCGTTTCAGAAACTCAACCAAGTTGAACGGCAATTCCGTTGGGACACTTTCCAAATGACATGCGCTTTGTGAACGAGCGGACGTTCATGGCATCGTGAATTTTCACGACCGGTTCAACATCACTAACTTTACATGAGTAACGATGAGCGTTCGAACACCGTGCGACTGACTGGTGTGATGTGACAAAAAGCCATAACGGTGACGTTGACAGTCGTAACACCAAATTGCTTAAGCGTCACACAGCTGTACCGAGTCTCCCAGCAAGACGGATCGCTCTTGGGATTTTAATCAAAAATTTTAGGAGCGTGCCAAGTACACATTGATCCCACGAGAACTCTGAGCATTCGGATCATGCAAAGTGAGTGCATTTATACTTTATATGTTTGCATTCATAGCTACGTAATAAGCCAACTATAATATTTGCACTGCATAAATCATTGAATTAGAACATTTCAGGCACGTCATATCCACCTGGAATTGGGAGATATGTTTTGAGACTATTTTGCATCTGCAAAGCAGGAGATTCCACGAACATTGGAGCAAACTTATATTTTTTTGTAAGACAGCCTTTTCATAAAGTAGGACATACATAAATATATACCAGTGGGGTATGTTTACACTTTGTGTAAGCAATAACAAACAGTGCTTCATACGTAGGTACATAATAAATATAAGCTTTGTAGATGATATAATTTATAAATAATATTTAATAAATAGAAGCTTCCTTAAAGGCAAGCATCCCCGACCTGCTGCTAGATATCAATTTAGGTTTATTAATTAATTTATTTTCTGGACATGTTTACTATTTTTATGTAAATTTTCATTGAGATTTTAATTTCACAGTTTACAGTTATATAAATTACAATTTTAAATTGCCAGATATCGGTTGAGGTTTTTTTTTTGCGGATGCGTTTATGGTTGTTTTTTAATATGCTAGATACTGATTAAGGGTTTGTTTTTTTTGTTTTTTTTACACATGCGTTTACGGTTGATTTTGTATATTTTCATTTACGGACGCTTTCCAATGGTTCTGTGATTTTTCCCGGTGTACCGACTTCAATGTCCGTCGGCACACCAAATTTCAACTTTCTATGACACCCGGAAGGTACCGAACATTAATATCAGTCAGTCAGTCAGTCAGTGGTTAGAAAGGTATGTGTATATATATATATATATATATATATATATATATATATATATATATATATATATATATATATATATATATATACATACTACATGACCAAAAGTATGCAGACAACCCTTCTAATTAGTGGATTAGGCTATGTCAGCCACACCTATTGCTGACAGGTATATAAAATCAAGCACACAGCCGTGCAATCTCCATAGACAAACATTGGCAGCAGAATGGGCCATACTGAAGAGCTCAGTGACATTCAACGTGCATAGGATGTCACCTTTCCAACAAGTCAGTTCATCAGATTTCTGCCCTGCTAGAGCTGCCCCGGTCAACTGTAAGTGCTGTTATTGTGAAGTGGAAATGTCTAGAGCAATAACAGCTCAGCCGCGAAGTGGTAGGCCTCACAAGCGGGACTGCCGAGTACTGAAGCGCGTAGCACGTAAAAATCGTCTGTCCTCGGTTGCAACACTCACTTCCGAGTTCCAAACTGCCTCTGGAATCAACGACAGCACAACAACAGTTCGTCGGGAGCTTCATGAAATGGGTTTCCATGGCCAAGCAGCCGCACACAAGCCTAAGATCACCATGCGCAAGGCCAAGTGTTGGCTGGAGTGGTGTAAAGCTCACCACCATTGGTGTCTGGAGCAGTGGAAATGCGTTCTCTGGAGTGATGAATCATGCTTCACCGTCTGGTAGTCCGATGGACAAATCTGAGTTTGACAGATGCCAGGAGAACGCTACCTGCCCGAATGCATAGTGCCAACTGTAAAGTTTGGTGGAGAAGGAATAATGGTCTGGGGCTGTTTTTCATGGTTCGTGCAAGGCCCCTTAGTTCCAGTGAAGTGAAATCTTAACGCTACAGCATACAGTGGCATTCTAGACAATTGTGTGCTTCCAACTTTTTGGCAACAGTTTGGGGAAAGCCCGTTCCTGTTTCAGCATGACAATGCCCCTGTGCACAAAGCGAGGTCCATAAAGAAATGGTTTGTCGAGATCGGTTTTTGAAGAACTTCACTGGCCTGCCCAGAGCCCTGACCTTAACCTCATCAAACACCTTTTGGGATGAATTGGAACTCCGACTGCAAGCCAGGCCTAATCGCCCAACATCAGTGCCTGACCTCAGTAATGCTCTTGTGGCGGAATGGAAGTAAATTCCCGCATCAATGTTCCAACATCTAGTGGAAAGCCTTCCCAGAAGATTGGAGGCTGTTATAGCAGTTCCTCCAAAATCCTCTCTGACGATGTTCTCATCACTTGCACCTGAGCTGGTGCACCTGATTCTAAATTTAAGGTATTTGAAGTAGTGATAAATGTAGGGGTGTACTTACTTTTTCCACATGCGAAATTTGCATTTATGTTTATTTAAATTATACAATGGACTACAAAATGTAAATGTTTCATGATATTTGTTATATTATATCACCTTTATCTCTCAATATTGTTGAAATGAAGATCAAATAGCTGTATGTTGAAATATGTTGAAAAAGTCAAAACTTTACATGGGGTGTACTTACTTTTTCACGTGACTGTATATACATATATATATACAGACTTGGCATTTAATATGGAATATTTTTTTTGTGGGGGTGAACTTACTTTTCAAGATGACTTAGAACCAAAAGTTCATTGGAATTATGTTGAAATTATTCTAGATTTTGTTAATGTGACCTTTAAAAGAAACAAAAACCACATTTGACATTTCGAAACAAATAAATTGATCCTTGAAAGTGATGTAACTGATATCGAACTCAATTCATGGACAGTACTGTGTTAAACTTCTGTACGTTTTCCAGAAGTATCTCTTTATTTTGCACATTAGCCAATTTTTTTTTTAACAAAAACAAAAGTTAAATTACGACTGGGATTACGGACAGTAAAATTACAGTTCAGTACTTCGTGTAACCCCCACGAGCATTCAGGAGAGCACGTACACGTTGAGGCATGCTGTTCACGAGATTTGCCAAGGTTTGGACAGGAATCGCTTGCCATGCAGTGACAATAGTCTGCTGCAATTCACGCACAGAGGTCGGCTGCTGGTCCAAGTGGTCGATTTGACACATTAATTCTGCCCACAAGTTCTCTCTCAGATTCATATCTGGGGACATGGCAGGCCACTCCATATGCTCTACACCACGGTCAGCAAGAAAGTGTTGGATCATGCAAGCACGATGAGGCCGTGCATTGTCATCTTGGAAGACAAAGTTTCCTCGAAAGGCTGCACGAGCAAATGGAAGCAATGTTTCTTCCAGAATGGCCCTGTACTTGAACTGGTTCAGGTTTCCATTCAGAACAACCAGGTCAGTTTTGCCGCCTGCATGAAAAGGAGCCCAAACGGTCACCCAACCACCTCCAGCTTGGACTCTTGACACTATACAATCTTTGTTGTAGGCTTCATGCACTTGTCTGCGCACTCGGACGTGGCCATCTTGACGATAGACCAGAAATCTAGACTCGTCACTGAAGATCACGTGATTCCAGTGTCCTGGCTGCCATTGACGGTGCTCTCTGGCCCAATGCAATCAGCGCTGGTGGTGTTGTCTGGTCAGGCGTGGCTTTCTCAGGGGACGCCTGGCACGATAGCCTGCTTGAACCAGTCGTTGGCTGACTAGCCTTCTGGATACAGGCACATTTGTCAGTTGCTGCCACTCAGCCCGAAGCCGATTAGCTGACTTGGTACGGCCATTGCGGACTAACCGGTGCAGCTGGCGATCATCCCTCCTTGTGGTTCTGCGGGGACATCCTGGCCTCGGTATTGGAGTAGGGACACCCCTCTGAGCATTTCGTTTCAGGATCTTTGACACCTGACCTTGAGTGATGCCATACTGCCGAGCAATAGCACGCTCTTTCATGTCGTAATTTCGTAAAGCCACCACTCCATGACAAACAGCATTGTCGAGTTGACGGACCATCTCCAGAGGAAGCGGCAATAACTTTTGGAGATGTGCAGCAGTTGTTTCCACTAATACAGAACGCAACAACCCTTGTATACCCCACTGTGAAGCCAATCGTCAAATGCACCTGTCCGTACATTTTGCCCCTCCACCTGTGATATAATCCTGTTGTTGACTTCTTGCTGCGACAGACAATCAGTGACATGGTTCTTTTAACAAATAAATCACCAAAGTGTAAAAGAAACTCACCAGATTGATATACTGAGTTAAGAAAGTAAACCGGTCAAGAAAAAAAAAAAATTCCATATTAAATGGCAAGTCTGTATATATATATATATAGATATATATATATATATATATATATATATGTATATATCGTGGTTAGAAAGCGATATACTATTGCTGACGAGGCAGCTGGGCACAGATCTAGTCCCATCACATCGTTTGCTGAATGACTTACCACCAACAAGTGTCACCTGCTATGCAAACACATTGCCTCTGCTCTACCAGCCACTTGTCAAGAGGTTTGCCATCATGGATTTTTAAATTTAACCAAAGAAACACATTGACGCTATGACATGACACTTACATCATGTGCATAGATTATATCAACACATCTCCGCCGAATTTGGAGATATAATTTATGCACATGACATCAGTGTCATATCATAAGGTCAGTATACTTCATTGGTTAAATTTTATTTATTTATATATATATATACATATACATACATACCAGACAGCCCATTGCAGCTACTGCCTGCAAACCTACTCCCTTTAATTGATCTATTCAGCAACCCTTTCTCCCATTCCCCTCTACCCCTTCACTTTATCCACCCCGACTTGTTCTCGTTTTCCCACTGCCTTCTTTACACATTCACATGTTTCCACTCAACCCAATCACTCACTTCACTCAATCCCTTCATCCACTCCCACTTATATCCCTTCTCTCACTACCTTTTCTACCCTTTCACCTCTAAGCACAAGCTGCAGTTTTAAGGTAATTCAGTTCAGCGTGCAGGAGTGCATAGACGTCTAACAAACAAACACCTTGAATGATCATGATGATTTCTTTCATGACATTTTGCAAAATGACATTTTATTACATTATGACTTGTAATAGCCACTACCCTGATACACTCACACTATTCAAACTTGAGAACTCTGGCTAATTAAGTACAAAAACCTTCATTTATTACACAAATTGCTCGTCCCTTTATTTCGGCAGCATATTGGCCAGACTGCTGCGTCTATTGCTCCCCCCCCCCCCCCCCAAAAACCCACCTTACGTACATGAAAAAAAAACATGCCAACTGCTTACGTGCATACAGTGTCCTCCGTAAGGATTCAAATTAGTCAAATAAGTCAAATTTGTTATTGTTGTGATATTTTCAAGAAATTTTGGATTTGAGATCAAAAGATGAATATGAGGCAACAGTACAGGCCAGCTTTTATTTCTTGGTATTTATATGTATATTTGTTTTACCATTGTAGAACAAGAGCACTTTTTTATGTTCAGTCCCTCCATTTTAGTTAGGTAAGCACAAGTATTGGAACAAATTACTGACAGGTGTTTCTTGTTGCATTGATCATTCACACATAAAAGAGCTGTGAATGTCTCGTCTTGGTTTTAACCTTTGATTTTGCCTTGGAGCTGCATTTGGAGCCAATACTTGCCTTGCATACTTTTTCACTTGGGTTTTATTTTTGTCATTGGTATTGGTTTATTGTTATTTGGTTCTCCTTGCCTTACTTGTGTTTTTGGATTTTTGGTCCTGATCATTTCTGATTATTTGATTGATTGTTATTGATTGATTTGATTATTTGTTGATTGATTTGTTATTTGTCTTCATTTTTGTTTTTTGATTTCTTGTTCCCAGTTTATTGACTGTTTAAACTTTAGATTATTGTTTTGATTTCTGGTTTCTTGGTTTATTGATTTTTTTTTCTTGAGCTGCTTTTTTTAAACCTTTTTTTTTTTTTAAATAAAAAGGTTTCGGCCATAAAATTTGGAGTCAGTAGGCGTAAACTAACATGAAGACCAGATAACTTTTTATGACAGAAAAACAAGCAATTTGGAAGCTGAAAGAAAATAATAATTCAATTAGAACGATAGCACAAAAACTGGGCATAGCAAATACAGCAATTTCGAATATCTTGAAAAACAAAGAAACCACAAGTGTACTTATCAATAGACAAGGGCCAGGTCGGCCAAGGAAAACAACTACAATTGATGACAGAAAAATATTTTGAGTTGTGAACAAAAACCCTGAAACAACTGTCAGTCACATCACCAGCAACCTTCAGAGTGCAGAGGTGAAAGTATCGCAATCTACCGTTCTCAGCAGACTTCGACAGCAGATTACAAAGGCTACACCGCAAGATGTAAACCTCTCATCAGTACCAAAAATAGAAAGGCCAGATTAGAATTTGCCAAGAAGTAGAGAGGTGAGTGACCAAGATAGTTTTATGGACAGATGAGACCAAGATAAACCTTTACCAAAGCGATGGAAAGGCAAAAGTGTGGAGAAAGGAAGGAACTGCATATGATACAAAGCATACTACTTCATCTGTAGGGCATGGTAGAGGTCGTGTCGTGTCGTGTAGTGTCGTGGCTTAGGCTTGCATGGCTGCCTCTGGAACTAGCTCACTCATCTTTAACAATGATGTAACTAATGAGGGTAGCAGCAGAATGAATTCGGAAATGTACAGAAATATTTTGTTTGCCTCTGTACAAGAAAATGCCTCCAAACTCATTGGACAGCGCTTCAACATGCAGCAAGATAATGACCCAAAATACACTGTCAATGCAACCAAGGAGTTCATCAGGGGAAAACGTGGAAAGTTTTAGACCAGCCAAGTCAATCTCCCGATTTAAATCCAACGCAGCATGCATTTCACTTGCTGAAGAGGAGAATAAAGTGAGAAACCCCCAAAACAGAACAGAAAACAACTGAAAATGGCTGCAGTAAATGCTTGGCAAAGCATCTCAAAGGAAGATACCAAGAGTTTGGTGGTGTTGATGGGTCACAGGCTCGATACAGTTATTGCATTCAAGGGATATGCAACCAAATACAAACGATGATGCTACTTTAATTTACTTTAAGTTAATCTGTTCAAATACTTGCGCTTACCTAAAATATGGGGACTGAACATAAAAAATTATCTTGTTCTGCAAAGGTAAACCATATATGTATATAAATACCAATAAATAAAAGCTGACCTTTTCATCAGCTGAATCTTGCCTCATATTCATCTTTTGATCTCAAATCCAAATTTATAATTTCTGTATATAGTCGTGGCCCAAAATATTGGCACCCTTGCACATTTTTCAAATAATGCACCATTTCTTCCAGAAAATTGTTGAAATTAAAAAATATTTTGGTATACACAAATGTATTTCTTTGGTTTGCAGTGGAACAAAACAAAAAAGATGAAAAAATTACAAAATCTTAGCTTATTCCACACAAAAATCCTAAAATGGCCCGGACAATATTATTGGCACCTTTTAGAAGTTGTTAGAAATAATTAGATTTTAAGCAGGTGATTCTCCTTTGCTTTGGAATTGAACTAACCTGTGGTGAGTTGCAGGTGACTTCAATGTAAAAATCACTCATTCAGCCAGGTTGAAAGGAGAAAAGGAGTCATTCTGCTGTTTTGTGTCACTGTGTGTATCGCAATGAGTATGGAGAAAAGAAAGAAAACCAGAGAATTGCCTGAGAGGTCAGACACAAGATTGTAGCCAAGCATGGACAATCTCAAGGCTACAAGTCCATCTCCAGAGACCTTGATGTTCCTGTGTCCACCGTTCGCAGTGTTATCAGGAAGTTTAAGGCCTGTAAACCAACCTCCCTGGACATGGCCACAAGAGAAAACTTGATCAAAGATTGCAGCAAAGGATTGTTTGAATGTTGGAGAAAGCACCTCGATCAACTGCCAAACAGATTCAAGCTGACCTTCGGACATAAGGTACGGCAGTTTCAACTTGCACCATCTGTTGCCAACTCAATGAAAGGGGGTTCTATGGTAGTCGACCCAGGAGGACCCCACTGCTAAGAAAGCTCGACTGGAGTTTACCAAAACATACCTGAACAAGGCAAAATCCTTCTGGGAGAATGTCCAACTTCCTCCAGGAACAGGGTGTTGAAGTGATGCCTTGTATGCCTTATTCCCCTGCCCCTGACCTCAATCCCATTGAGCATTTATGGGATGAGATTGGTCGACGTCTTGCATCGAGGAGATCAAGGGCTGTAAATCGGCAAATGCTCATTCAAGGCTTGCGGGAGGAGTGGGACAGACTTCCCCAGGACTGCATCAGACGTCTGGTACAGAGCATGCGTCGGAGGTGTACAGCCTGCATCACAGCTCAGGGAGGACACACACGATATTGAGGACTGCTGTCATTCTGTCCTTGACTGTTAGGAGTGTTGTGTCCATTCCTGTGTCATTTTGTTTTGACTGTATTCTGCCTTTGTGTTGCAGTGCAGCGACCTTTGTTGCACCATCCCTTGTGATGTTCATGCTTTTTGCTTTTTTGTGACTGAGGCAACCTCTTGTTTATTGACTTGTGTTTCGTAAAAATAGCTGAACTTTACCTCTGTGTCCAAATATTTTTCATTTTTGCATGGAGGATTTCAATGAGTGTCCTTCTAAAGATTTGATGAGTTTATTTTGATGTTGAGTATATATATACATATATATATATATATATATATACATACATACATACATACATACATATGTACATGTACATATATATATATATATATATACATACATACATACATACATACCAGCAGAAGTACCCGGCATTGCCGGGCGGGGGAGGAGGAGGGGAGGGGGAAGAGGAGGGGAGGGGAACGGGTCAGAAGCCAAGGGGGAGAGGAGGGGGGGAGGGAGGAGGGGGGAGGGGGAGGGGGATGGAGGAAGGGAGGGGAACAGGGGGGAGGGTTTGGGGGTGCCTGGGGGAAGAAGGGCCCCTCCCCCCTCCCCCTTCCCCTCCCCCCTTCACCTCCCCCTCCCCCCTTCACCTCCCCCTCCCTACCCCCTCCCCCTCCCCCCTCCCTCCTCACTCCCCCCCCCTCCCCCTGTTCCCCTCCCCTCCTCTTCCCCCTCCCCTCCTCCCCGTTAACACCAGGGGGGTTGACTCAGCCTGTCATCCTACCGAGGTCGGCAAATTGAGTACCAGTTCACTGGTAATTCCCTGTGTGCCGCAAGAGGCGCCTAACAGGGTTGGCGGCACGAACCCGGAAGTCGGAACTCATTGTCGTCAAATAAATGTAGCATGTATGTTTCACTCTCTGTCACATGCTGTTGGTCCCATGTCAATCGGATGAAGTTGAAAAATTAACATTACGAAGTTTCTGTGGGACGTACCGATTCCGAATAATGAAGTTGAAAAATTAACGTTCCGAAATACGCTAATTACGCTAACAGAAGCGCTGGCGCTGCGAAGCGCTAGAGGGAGCGCTGCGCTCCCTCCCTTCGATTCCCTCCCTTCGATTCCCTCCCTCTTCTGCTAGCGCTTCTGCGCTAATACGCTAATTTTAAAACCCGAAGTTTTTTAAAATTTAAGGTGTGCTGTAGTTGCTCTGAGACGTACTGATTCCGAATATGCCTTTGGTTTTTCTCTGCGATGAGTAGTTCTCGAGTTATAAGAGGACAAACAAACATACTTTACTGCTTTATATATATAGATGTATGTATATATATATATATATATATATATATATATATTGTTACGGACACGACTTTGATGTTATGGTGGGCCGAGCGGAATGGCCGCCGTGTTCGCACAAGTTACCCGATTACACTCGAACGTTGGCCGAATCGCGCTACGCTAGATCAATGAAGGAAAGGACACAACGGCTGGGTTAAATGACACGACACCAGGGGTACAGTTCTCAAGACCTCCGGAGGAGGTTATAATATGGGTTTGCAGAATGTTTAGATTACACAGACAAGAGGTACAGCACAGAAAGGTGGGCACTTAGACACGGTCTTATCTGATTCCCGACAGACCACAGACAAACGGGACAAGACTGACTCACACAGGGATTGATGGCAGGGGAGGGCAGGCAGTCGATGGCTCAAGGTGCACCTTGGCTCAGGGGCAGAATCGACCCGGTCCGGTCCAAAGAGGCGGGAGGTATCCAGCGCTTGGAGGTGGCGACTTCTCTCTCCAAGCTGGGGGCGCATCTGACGTCACCTCCGGTAAGTGGCTGCGTATATCCAGCGGGGAGTGACACGCCCTCGGCTCGTTAGCTCCACCCCAGATGGAATCGGTCCGCCGCTTCTTATTGGGTGCGGGGGGGTTACCGGGCTCCGCCCTTGACGAGGAGCTGACAGTCAGCCCCTGTGTGGTAACCCCGTCGGAGCACATGGTCAATGGCGGCTAACCAAGCCGGAGTGAGGACGCGCACTCCCCACGCTGCTGTTGTTGTTGTTGGTGTTGTTGTTTCATGAGATGATGGGAGGATGCGGAGATGAGATTGTGGGGAGGTATTGGGAGGTCCTAAACTCACTACTAGTGCCATACAATCACATTCTGGTGCAACGAAGAGTCAGAATTAATGGAAACGAGTCCTTAACTGACATAGACTAAGAATAACTAGCAAGATGTCCTATAGTTGTCTACGTGAGATGCGGTGAACCTGGGTACGACATTTAATGGGGGAAAAAGGGGAAGGTCGGTTCTACAGAGTGTTGTTTACAGACAATGGGACTAGGGAATGGGGGATTGGGGATAGTTGGGGAGCATTGGGGAAATAGGGGAATATTTACAAGCGGATATGGATGGAGGCCAAATCCCATATCCGCAACATTGCACCCTTCTCTACCTCGGGGCGTCCCGACCCGATAAATCTTTACCTACGTTAGTGTGGCACTCAGATGTAGTTCCCTCTACTATTAACTCAACCCTGAGTGCGACAGTTTTACAGATGTTCACAAATGAGTAAATATGTCCCCCTGCGACGTTGCACCCTTCTCCTCACAGAAACACACCCACAGGATAACCGAATCGCGGAAAGAATCCTCAAACTAAACATACAGCCGGTAGGGAGCATTATTCACACAAGAGTACACTGATATTTACACTACGATCCAGGACCTGTTTTTGGAGGAACACATGCAGATGTTATGCATAGAGAGAGAGCACGCATGCCAGCATCGATACACCAACCCACGAGTGCTCTGTGGCCTTACGGCCTTTAATAATGTGCAGAGCACCCCTTCCAAGCACCAAAAGCACCACCCCATAACACAGTCAGCACCATCCGGTGCACCCATAAAATGTTCAACGTCACCGGTGGTGTCGCAGCCGGCCGATGTTCTGCCGCTGGTCTTGCCTTGGAGCCCACTTGGTGTTCTGGCTTCCTTCAAAAATAAAGAAAGGCGCCAACCGCGTCCATTTCTAATTTGTGGCCGTCAGGGGGCCAACTATTAGTGGTTCACCTGTATGGCATAGGTGCCACGTTGACCCATAGGTCCATCCACGGGTGGTGCTTGGCCGCAAAAGAACTGCGGTCCATTGTGGGTGGCCACCAAAATTGCGGTCCATATGGTGTATCGATCCAGGCAGCAAGCAGCGAAAGTGCAGGCCCACAACTGCGGAGCCAGCACCTCTCTCTCCTCTCTCTCTGCCCCAAAGCCAGATCCTCGGAGGTGGGAGACAAAAGAAGTAGACAAGTGAGTAAGGTGGTAAGGGCGCAAAAGTGCACGCAATATAAGGTAATGCACACTGGGGGCACATGGGAACCAGGTGAGACAGGTACGTTCCTACCGTACGCCCCCCCCCCCCCACCAGGTAACCTACATTGCCCCTCCCTTACCCCTTACTGTATCCACAAAACACAACACTACCCATAAACATCTACTTTACAAATCAACAAACGTCCCTACTGTCTTCCCCGTTCCTCCCATAAACCAAATTCGTCTTCTCTCCCTCCTAACCAACCAAATTTGCCATTTTCAACTCTCATCAAAATTTGCCATCACCAATTCATCATCAGTCCCTCCTAAGGAGGGAGAGATGGAATCACCCCAATGTCTCATCCACGTCGTGATGCGTCTCACAAATCCAACCAGCAATTCTTATTTCCTGCAACACAGAACAAAGGAACACAGGTGTGGAGTCATCATCATCACCACAGGCAAGTGGCTGCGTATGGTGCGACAGGTTCATCAATCCTAACTATTTCCTAAATGACTTTAACAACTTTACATTACCCGGGGTCTTTCTCCTGCCAAACCATTGGCCCTCTTACACTATGGGTTCTAAAAACCAATTCCCATTGACCAAACTGTGGTGCTTTTCAATTTGGGGTCTCCTCCCCCGATTCATCTCCCGGTGCCTTCGCACAATTTCTGGGCCGCGACGTGTAGCTCTCCCAGCAGGTCTACCCACCTGCACACCTCCACCACTGCAGTTGCCTCCGAGCTTACCTGCTCCTTACCCTAACCTAACTACCTGGGGAAGGCCCTCTGGCGCTCTCCCCACTCGGTGCCCTCTCTGGCACTGGGCTACCCGGGTCCGTCCTCCGGATCCTCGGGCCCCACTGACACTAACGGCTCCCAGAGCCCACCTGCGGCCTCACCTGGCCGACATCCTCACAGTGGTGGAGTGCCCAACCAACTACACACACTAACAGGCTACACGCCCAGCCATTTCCACAACACTAATGCACCCATCCACAATACCATTCTGCAACCGCACCACAAATGCCAATATCCAACCACAATTTACCTATACCCTCTACCTAACACTTATACTACCCGCCCCGGGTACTCGTGAAAGGGGTCCACTCTTCCCCCATCCACACCTTCGCACCATGCACACCACTCCGTACCACTTACTCCAACTCTCTCCACACCACTCATTCTCTGCTCCATATATTCCACACACCTGCACTTGCACACCTGTGCTCTCACACCTGGTGCCACCTGCACCCTTCTCTCCCCAAGCGCATTCGCGCTGATCCACAACACTCACTACTCATCCACTGCTCCACACACCTGTCCAGTTCTCACACAGCATCATCTCATCTAACTACTCCCCTCTGAAACTTGCGCTTCCCAGTCGTCCCTTTAAACTATTGCGCTCCCACGTCATTATCATCCATACGAATCTACCTGCGTCCCCACTACAGGTATCAGTCACTAATTAAACCTTAACATTACCTAATGTCATCTTCTAGGGCCCTACACACAATATAACCTAACCCACCCGGGCTAGTTTGTCATAGCCACCCCATAAGCTATAGCTCCTTTGCCCCCACCATGGGAAGGGTGGCAGGGATGCCACCCTTACCCACCGGGCCCATCGCTCACTACCAATTTTGCACATCAAATTTCAACAAATCAAAAATTTGCCAATCACTACCCATCATCTGCCAATCATTACTGCCACTCCTTTGCCAATCATCAAATTTTGTTTTTCTCTAATTTTGGGGCCAAAACACTATCCTCATCACACAGTCTACTCACTAATGCCTCTCGGTGCGCCAATTCCTGTCCAAAGCCCGGCTTCGTAAAGCCGAGCAATGAATGCGGGTTGTTTGGTGCCAGCGGCTGGATACGTCCCGCATTCGGTGCAGGGAAGGAGGTTTACCCGGGCCGAGGTCCCACGCACCATCTCGGCACGGAGCCATCCCATGGCCCGATCTCGACCTGCCGGAATGCCTCAACAAAAAGTGGTCGCCATGACGACCCTTCCGGTCGGGCTGCCCGCTCCGCCTAGTGGAGCCCGGACGCGGCCGTTCCAAGCGAGGCACAGCGTGGATCGCGTACGGCGGTTCTTTCGAACCCGCCGCGGCTCGGATCCCCGCTGGTCCTCGCGGCACGCGAAGCTGCCCGACGCGCACCGAGGGCCCGATTCGGCTATAAGTCGTTCTAACCTTTAACCCGGTCACCGTCGATGCTTCACCTGCATGCTTACAAGCATACGCTACCCCTTTCTTGCTCCTATCTCCAACTGTTTCCATGTTCCTTGTACCTTTCCTTACACACCCAGGTACTCTCATTCCACTCACAGACTTGGTCACACTCCTGACCACCGAACACCTTGGCACACATTCGTCGCTCGCACACCTCACCAACACACCTCTTCGCGCCCCTTCCTCGGTCACCTCTTCTGTGACAATCACAGGTGTGCTCCTACTCGCACACCCAACCACGTGCCTCACTACCAATTCCAGCGTGCTTTCCCACTCACGCTCTACCATTCCAGGTGTGCATCCTCGCTCACCTGTCACAACCAACTCACGCTCCTTGTCACTCTCACTACTCTCACCACCACTCTTGACAACGCACTCACCCTTCATGCACCTGTCCGTTACACACCTTTCTCGCGCACACCCTTGTGCACACTCTCCCGTC
This sequence comes from Myxine glutinosa, assembly GCF_964187855.1. Classification (NCBI taxonomy): domain Eukaryota; kingdom Metazoa; phylum Chordata; class Myxini; order Myxiniformes; family Myxinidae; genus Myxine; species Myxine glutinosa. The sequence continues at coordinate 14,018,116 of NC_136264.1, forward strand.
ACACCCTCTGTAACACTCACCACCGGCGTGCATTCTTCCTTGCCTTTGACAGCGCACTCTTTCCCCATGCACCTGTCCGTCACACACCTTTCTCACGCACACTCTTGCACACACTCTCCCGTCACACCCTCTGTAACACTTACCACACCGCGCTTCCATGTGCTCCCTCGCACACGCGCTACGACCGACTCACTCTCGCCAACACCCTCACTCCTTGGCACGCACTTTTTCCTCACACACCCCAGAGTCGGACTTTCTCGCACACCTCCTTTTTCGCACACCAGACCTGTCGCACACTTCACCAACGGCCTCTCACGAACACCCGGGTCCATCTCGACCCCCAAGCTTCTTAAATCACCTGGCGCATCATACGCACGACCATATTGGTCACCACTTACACCGGGTCCTCTTCCTCTTCGCTTCTCCTCCATCACCTGCGAATCCCTCATCCGGTTAATGAGCACATCATCACGATCCAAACACAGACTTTGGACCAATTCTTTTACCTCCTCTTTTATCTCTTTCTTATCCTCTCTCCGTCGCTTCTTAATTTCGCTCACCCCTTCTTCCACTTCTTCTAATTTCTGCTTCACCTCTTTTATGTCCCGGTACGTCTCCTCAAGTTCGTCCTCTAAGGCTACCTTGACCGTTTCCATGTGCGTCCTCACCTGCCGGTCCTTCGTCTCCATTACCTCTGTCACCTCGTCCAACCTCGTTGTCAGTCCCTCACGTACCATCTGACATTCCCTCTTCGTCGCTATCAAGTCATCTTTTAGTTCTTTCTGTGTCGCTTTTAACCCTCCTAATACCGCAGTGTTCCTTTGAACCTGCTCCGTTAGTCCTTTTTGTCCCTCCGTCAGCTGTTCCATCTCCTGCGTCAGGTCCTCTATGCCCCCTTGTAACTTTACAGTCCCCTTTCTCACCTCCTTCTCCATGTGCTCCTTACAGTGCCTCACCTCCTCGCGCACTCCTCCGACCTCCTCACTCACCCCTCTTCTGATCTCCTCTCCCATCACTTGCATCTCCTGCCCAGATGCCACCCTCATCTGCTCCATTTCCTCCCTGTGAGCATCCAGTTTGGTTTCTACCCCCATTCTGACCCCCTCTATCTGCTGCCCCATTTGTTTAACTTCCCTTTCCGCTTGGTCCCTCATGTCCCTCAATTTGCCTTCCATACTGTTTTCTAACCCCTCTAACCCCTTTTGCATCCCTTCCATTTGATTCTCTTGAGCGGCCATTCTGTTTTCTACCCCCATTAACCCCTCCTGTATTTCCCCTAATCTATTGTCTAATCCCTCTATTCTACTCCCTAACCCATGTTTCACCCCTTCTATCCCATTGTCTAACCCCTCTAATTTCTTGTCTAATCCCTCACCGGTACCCCTCGCTTCGTCCCTCATTACCCCCATTTGGCCCTCCAATCGCTCACCCTGAGCATCCATCCGCTTCCCCATTACCCCCATTTGGTTTCCCAAGTCATTCCTCAGGTCTTCACTTGTCTGGACCATGAGCGCCTTTATTTGTTCCATAAATAGGCCCCAATCCATCGGCGACGCTGCTACGGTCACGGGCGCGGCTAAATTTGGCGCCACAATAACCATGTGTGCGAGGCCGCCATTTTGTGCGTCTGCTACCCTCACTGCTTCGCTCTCCTCATGTCCCTCAATTTGGTCCTGGATCGACCCTGCCTCACTCTCCTCTACCGGAACCCAGCCGTCTTGGTCTGCCATAGCGCGACCTTCAAAATTCGGGTTTTTATTTTTTTTTGTAAAACACAATTAAATTTCGCTGTTATAATTTCGAGCGCGTGAAACGCGCTCCGGGACCGATCCCACTTCCCGACACCAATTGTTACGGACACGACTTTGATGTTATGGTGGGCCGAGCGGAATGGCCGCCGTGTTCGCACAAGTTACCCGATTACACTTGAACGTTGGCCGAATCGCGCTACGCTAGATCAATGAAGGAAAGGACACAACGGCTGGGTTAAATGACACGACACCAGGGGTACAGTTCTCAAGACCTCCGGAGGAGGTTATAATATGGGTTTGCAGAATGTTTAGATTACACCGACAAGAGGTACAGCACAGAAAGGTGGGCACTTAGACACGGTCTTATCTGATTCCTGACAGACCACAGACAAACGGGACAAGACTGACTCACACAGGGATTGATGGCAGGGGAGGGCAGGCAGTCGATGGCTCAAGGTGCACCTTGGCTCAGGGGCAGAATCGACCCGGTCCGGTCCAAAGAGGCGGGAGGTATCCAGCGCTTGGAGGTGGCGACTTCTCTCTCCAAGCTGGGGGCGCATCTGACGTCACCTCCGGTAAGTGGCTGCGTATATCCAACGGGGAGTGACACGCCCTCGGCTCGTTAGCTCCGCCCCAGATGGAATCGGTCCGCCGCTTCTTATTGGGTGCGGGGGGGTTACCGGGCTCCGCCCTTGACGAGGAGCTGACAGTCAGCCCCTGTGTGGTAACCCCGTCGGAGCACATGGTCAATGGCGGCTAACCAAGCCGGAGTGAGGACGCGCACTCCCCGCGCTGCTGTTGTTGTTGTTGGTGTTGTTGTTTCATGAGATGATGGGAGGATGCGGAGATGAGATTGTGGGGAGGTATTGGGAGGTCCTAAACTCACTACTGGTGCCATACAATCACATTCTGGTGCAACGAAGAGTCAGAATTAATGGAAACGAGTCCTTAACTGACATAGACTAAGAATAACTAGCAAGATGTCCTATAGTTGTCTACGTGAGATGCGGTGAACCTGGGTACGACATTTAATGGGGGAAAAAGGGGAAGGTCGGTTCTACAGAGTGTTGTTTACAGACAATGGGACTAGGGAATGGGGGATTGGGGATAGTTGGGGAGCATTGGGGAAATAGGGGAATATTTACAAGCGGATATGGATGGAGGCCAAATCCCATATCCGCAACAATATATATATATATATATATATATATGATGCGTTTTTTTATCCGCTTATCTGGCATGTCCACCACGTAAGTATGGCTCCCGACCTTCTCACGGATAAGATAAGGCCCCTGATAAGAGGTTACCATGGGCCGTCCACTGAACGTTCTCTTCCGGACCACATCCACGAGACTTGCTCAAGGATCCACGAGGCCTTGAAGGCTGCCGGTATCAGCCTGGCGGATCAAGCCGTGGAGCGGAAGCTCCGTTACGACCGGAAGGCGAAGGCGGTGAGTTTCAAGGCTGGCGATCCGGTTTTGGTCCACCTGCCCCATGCCGGACGGCCCATGGTAACCTCTTATCAGGGGCCTTATCTTATCCGTGAGAAGGTCGGGAGCCATACTTACGTGGTGGACATGCCAGATAAGCGGATAAAAAAACGCATCACCCATGTCAATGCGTTGAAGCCATGGGTGGGGCGGCCGCACACGATCGCCCTAATAGGTGCCGCGGAGCACAGCCGCGACCTCTTAGGTGACGGAGGCAACGCAGGATGCCTCCCGGAGTATATTATTCCAACTCCCCTCGAGGTGTCCTATGACCCAACCCAATATTGGGTGGATCAACGACCCGCGGAGGATCAGTTGCCGCAGTTGGAGCCTTTGACTCAGCCACAGAGAAAAGATATGCAGGTGTTGTTTCGGGGCTATCCTAGTCTGTTCTCTGGCGGGATTGGAACCATGAAGGGTGTCCTCCATAACATCGACACCGGTGACCACCCGCCCATACGTCAATCATTCTACCGTGTGTCCCCGGCGAAAACTGCCGTCATGAGACAAGAAGTCTCCAAGATGTTGGATTTGCGTGTCTGCCGACCCAGCAACAGTGAGTGGGCCTCTCCGCTCATTTTAGTCAAGAAAGCCGACGCCACCTGGCGACCTTGCGTCGATTACCGTCGCCTCAACAACGTATCAAAAGGGGATTCGTACCCGCTACCCCGTCTTGACGACCTGGTTGATCGTCTAGGGACCGCGAGTTTCATCTCTGTCCTTGATGCCATGAAGGGCTACTGGCAAATCCAGCTCACAGATCGGGCGCGTGAGGTCAGTGCCTTCTGCACGTCGTTTGGCCACTTTGAGTTCATGGTTATGCCGTTTGGAGTCAGAGGTGGCTCGGCCACCTTCCAGCGAGCCATTAACCGGGTTCTCGCTGGGCTCGACGACTTCGCCGTGGCCTACATCGACGACATCGCCGTGTTCTCCCACACGTGGGAAGACCACGTTAAGCACCTCCAGGCCGTCTTTTCACGACTATCGGAGCATAACGTGACTCTCAACGCCGTCAAATGCCATATGGGGCGCGGCCGAGTGAAGTACCTCGGTTATGAAGTGGGCAGTGGGCAATTAGCTCCGGTCAAGGCCAAAGTGGAGGCCTTAGTGGATTTCCCGCCGCCCGCCACCAAAAAGGATCTCAGACGATTCTTGGGAGTCACCGGTTTCTACCGACGGTTCATTCCGCGGTTCTCGGAAATCGCTGCCCCCTTAACCAACCTTCTCCGTGGCAGTAAGAAGGGATCCATATCTCTTCTGTGGACCTCAGAGTGCGACGCGGCGTTCGAGGCGCTGAAGAGAAGCCTTGCAAACCGACCGGTTCTAAAGGCACCCGATTTCTCCGTGCCGTTCCAAATTTTCACCGATGCATCCGATCTCGGGATCTCAGCTGTGCTCACGCAAAACGAGGATGAGGTTGTGAAACCCGTCATCTACTACTCGCGCAAACTGTTGCCCAGGGAGCGGAACTACAGTACCGTGGAGAAGGAGCTCCTCGCTATCATGGCGGCAATCCAGGTATTCGCTGTCTACATTGGCCATGGACCTATCACCATCTACAGCGACCACCACCCGCTCGGTTGGCTCAGCCACGCCAAAACCTCCAACCAGCGTATCCTGCGCTGGGCGCTTCTCCTTTCCGAATACGACCTCACAGTCAAACACGTGAAGGGAGTGGAGAACAGACTAGCTGACCTCCTTAGTCGCCACCTAGTAGATAAGGAGCCCCAAGGTTAAGCGGGGCCCACGGGCGGAGAGGGGATACCGATTGTAGTGTTCCTCCATTCCTCCCGAAAGAGACTTGCTCCTCGGTCCGTTTCCCTCCTGTAAATGTCTCCCCCCTTGAGTTTGGCCCCTTGCCTCTCTATTGTGCTTTGTGTGAAGGGTAACTCTTGTGGGGTAGATAGTAATGTGGTGTTTGGTGTTTAATATTGTGTGTGAAAAAAAAAAAAAAAAAAAAAAAAAAACTTGGTCATTGTTAACCTACCTGTTAACCTGTTGCCTGTTAATTGCCTGTTGCGTTAATAATTGCGCTATTGTGTGGCGCTATTGCGTTGCGTTGTATTGTTGCGTTGTTGCGTTATTGTTGTTAATAAGTGTTAGTAATTGTTAATTGCGTTAATTGCCTGTTAGCAATTACCGCCATCATCTTGCCATGTGATTTGCACCTACTACAAATACTGGTTTTAAAAACGCCGTCTATTCGACGGGGTTTTTACTTAGGGGGGGAGGACTGTGAGAAAACCCCGGTGAAACCACCTTTGTTCTCACCCAAATGAGTGCCCCGCCCACAACGTGACGTAACCTGCTGGGAGCCTCACGCGATTGGGGAGGCGAGTCGGGACGTGATTGGTGGAGGGTCAGAGAGCGCGGCCGCCATCTGATGAGACGGACGCAGCTCGGAGGTTCGAGGCCTCGAGGCGAGGGGACTTTCGTTACGCCTCACGACAGCGAGTTGTGCTGATCGTTTATAGTTATGGATTGTACGAGTGAGTGATTCCGGAAGAGAACGAGTGATTCCCGGAGATCGTAGATTGGAACTGTGAGTCCTATATTGCCTGCTTCGTGTTGGAGCTCCTGGCCGACCGTTCCTGGCGGCCTTGTGTGGTATTCCATCCTGGTATCCTTGGAGTCCCGGAGCTCGTCGATTGGAGCCGCGAGGATCTTACCTGCGTCTCGTGGGAGCGTCTGTGGCCGACCGTTCCTGCAGGCTTGTGCAGCCTATTCCATTTGTTACCTTTCAGGGTTTTTGTGATCGAGCCAATAAAGCATCGTGCCTTACCCCTAGAAGGCCGATTAAAACACAATTGTGTTGATTACGTCTCTTTTGTCCACTCCGTGGATTACTTGAAGCCCGGACATTTACGTCCGTATTCCGTGCTGGGATACATTCCCCAGACGGGATCGCGACAATATATATATATATATATATATATATACATATACATATACATATATATATATATATATATATATATATATATATATATATATATATATATATATATCATAGACTCCTTTAGAGAAAGACTGGAACGTCCCATGCTCGGGGTTTGTAACTTGAGTCTGAAGGATTAACTTAAGTCCTGGTCTAAAATGACTTCTAGAAGGGCTAGAGACACGATCTCGGGGGTCAAAATAGGGGTTTTTGAGGACGGCGAGTTCAATAGCGACATTTTCAACACCACCTGGGATCATCTTCAAGGTCAAAAGGTCATATTTCAAGGTTAAATTAGTGAATTTTGTCAATTTTTGCCCGTTTTTGGTGTCTAACTCATAAACGGTGAGAGATGGCCGATTATAATAAGAGGCAAGTTTGTAGAGCTGTCCAAATTTAATATATATTGTCATATATCGTATTACACAAACATACAAACATACAGCAAATACACATTCGAATAATAACAATGCACCGTTTTTCAATAATATTTTGTAAAAAATGTCTATTACAACTATGTCTATGTCTATCACTAGTTGGAGAGCTATCGCTAGTTGGAGAGCTTTTCTTGCCTCCTGAGGCATCCCACAGCCTTTTCTTTGTCACTGACATTGAGGACATGAGCTTTCAATAGAATGTTAGCTAAAGTAGTACATGCTGCATTATTACTAGCTAAAGGTGCATCTACAAAGGATAACAGCTCAGCAAAATGAAAGCGGCAACGCATTTTAGTCATGCCATGAAAATTATAGGCATTATGTACAAAGAAGACGGTTGACATAGTCGGCACACTCAGTCCACCTCTATTCAAATTATCTAGGAACTCAGATGACACCTCGTTACCATCTTCATCATCCATGATCTCCTCCATACTGGTGCTATCACCATATTTATGAACAAGGTATCCGGCCAAATAAACAACTTTATGCTTAAGGGCATCATCAGACCTCAAGAGTTCCTGAGTGTCATGAGGAGTGATCTCGTCAATGAGTTCACTTCGCTCATCTGGATTTATGGAAGTACCACAATTCTTGTCGCAAACAAGCACACGAGAACTAGATTCTGGCATAATGTCATGCTTAACGAGTGTCTGCAAATTTGCAATTTTATCTGCAGCCATAATGTCAACTACGTCAATGTAGAAGTTTCCACATCATCTTTGCCTGGCTTGGCCGAAAAACTTTTCCAAGGCTTCATCCGCGAATATAGCAGGAAGAACCTAGTCAAAGTCTTTCTCTGCCAGAAGCAATTTGGCAGCATCCACATTATTACGTGTGGACACAGTGAAGGCTTCAGCAGTTTGCCGAGTTAGCTTCAGCTTACGACCACCACCTCCTTGCCATGCGCAGGTAGATATAATTTGACAGGCCTCCTCCAGCCTAGTGAAACTTGTACAGTCTGCTGTCCAAGGCTGTCTGGATTCGTCGCGCAGATGGATAGCTGAGAAACGGTCTGTCACATTCATCATCTTGAACCACTCACTCATTGTCTGGGTGAGAATGATGGTGCCTTCGCTGATGCCCAGTGAATCCTTGAAGGTCTTTAAGGCAGCGACAGTCTTGTCATTAAACACCTGTCATACCAAGGGTACGCTCTGGCGTTGAAGGTGTTTGGGGAAAACAGCGGTGTGCGTCAGCTTGGTTAAGCGAATAGGAGTAGCTCGGTCGATCTCATAAAGCTTCCGAATATCACTCCAGTAAGCTTTGTACTCATTGCCATGTACGACAAATGAGAGTGTCTGGCCATCAACAGTAATCCAGTTGTTGCGAACATTTTTGAAGATGTGCACGTAGTCGTACACTAAGAACATAGATTGCTCTTGAATCGATAGCTCTTGACAACTTCCCGGTCCTCCAAGTTTTGAATAAACACTGCGATTGGTATTGCAATTGTCACATATCAAAGAAATCACAGTACCCGCCAGCACCAAGTACAGCTGAGGCAGCTTCGATGAGGAGTTTCTTCAGCTGATCGGCAGTTAGTTTTTTGCAGGGCAAAACGCATAGAATATAGCGTGGACCACCAAAATGGCAGGCAACTTCAACAACCATAGCATGTGAAGCAAGCATTTCATGGTCACCCCCGCTGCAGCATTTTGAGCGTATCCGAGAACATGCCCTCCAGAAAATCGCAATGTCTCGACCAGCTTTACCTCGTCAAACATTAAATTGACCAAACGCTGCTGCGGCTTAAGCTGGTCGAACAACGTTTTGAGGTTGGAGTCCTGCAGACTACTAGAAAGCACCTGTTTTACCTTTTTTGTTGATGGTAGAATGATTAAGCCGGATCGACGAATCATTTTGTATGCACTGGGTGATATGTTGTGAAGCTGCATTGCGAAAATCATAGTATCGGTATCAAATCGGCGACCATCAGGAGGTATGAACACATGCCGCAGCTGCGACAGAAGGAAGGTTAAATGAGTAAGCTCGTGTGCCTCAGTCATCTTGCAGAGCTGGCTTATTACGTGCTGAAGAATTTCCTGGCTTGTGTACTCATAGGTGTTTACCTGGTCAGTTAAGGATCTAATCTGGGACCGTTTTGAGAGCAAGCTGTTCTTTTGCAAAGGAAAAAGTCGTTTGGGCACCTCAATGCCATCTTTCTCAACTCTATTCAAGATTAGGAATCCAAAAGGTGAGCTGACTTGTTGGAAATGAAAGAACTGCCTGACAGTTTGTCCAGTAGCGTCAGTTATTGATAGGTACAGGTTTTTCTGGTCTTTTATGACATTAAAGCCAGGAAAATAGGAGCTGATTTTGGCGCAGAAGTGGTCGAAATCTTGGATCTTGTCTGCAGCCTCAGCAGCTGCATGCACCTTCTTAGTTCTTGATTCTGATGTAGAAGATGATGTTGGGCGTGGGGCTGAAGTAACCTGCTTCAAAACTGATTTCGATAATCCAGGAAATATTGCTGGGGGTTCTTTGGGTCGCTTGCCACCCTTAACTGACACCCATTTACAATTGAAATGTGTCTCACAAATATATATATCTCCTTCAACCTAAAGGTGGTTTTTCTTCAAGCGCCTCAAGCTTTCTTTCTCATTCGGCATTGCCAATATCCATCTCTCCCTCTCCTCAGGATCTTTTGGGAAGGATAGGACCTTTACATAAGGCGTACCATCATAGTTTCCTTTACAGCCAAAGCAGCTGCAACGACGTGGCATCTTGTCATGAAAGCAGGAAAGAAAACAAAGATCCTGTGAGATCACCAGCTGGACAGTTTCTGAAAGAGAAGAGAAACATATTATTTTGCTGATTTCCGATATTAAATGTGAAATATCACAATTAATTTTAAAATAAATAATAATTAATACACAAATCAAAAAAATTAAAAACAAAATTGTTTAAAAATAAAGTTGCCAAATGGAAAAAAATAATGTATATTCAAATCATTTTTTCGAGAGAAACTAATCTGTTATAATACAGACTATTATATATTGTTACGGACCGCGGATTAGATGTTATTTTGACCGAGCGGTGGTGTGACCGCGGCCGAACAGTTTTTCCCCGACTAAAACCCGATTTACCCAAACCTTGGCCGTATCGCGCCGCAGCTGCTCAATCTGGAAAACTCTAAAGCGACCGAATGCAAAGAGGAAGAAGACGTACAGAAGAGTAACTGGGTTTATTATTATTTACACACATAAGCAAAAAGAAAGCAGTCACGTTTATTTACAGGGACATGAGACGCAGGTGACACAGTGAAATCTTTAGCTTATCTAACAGGCTTACTTACTACCCCGGACAGAACAAACAAAGACACTGACTCACGCGGGGAATTGCAGACTGGATTGCTGGAAGGAGGTGTGTGGCTGGAGGGGGGAGGACGGCACGGAGCTGGCTGGAGCTTGATCCCGCACGGGACGTCGGGCTGGACCTCGACGGCCGCTGATGCCACCGAGCCTGTCGTGTGCGCGGAGTCACAGGTCGGAGCTGCTTGTCTCAATAAAAGCGCATCTGCTCTGGCGACCCAGCTCTTTCTTTGGACTCAGTAAAAGCGCAACTCTCTGACGACCCAGCTCTTTCTTTGGACTCAGTAAAAGCGCAACTCTCTGATGACCCAGCTCTTTCTTTGGACTCAGTAAAAGCGCAACTCTCTGACGACCCAGCTCTTTCCTTGTACTCGTCTCTCCGTCTCTTTAAAAGCTCATCTCCTTTGACCCAGCTCTTGTCTCCTCCCTCCTTGTCTCAACTCTTCGACTCAACTCCTCGACTCAACTCCTTTGGGAACGCCCCGCCGGCGGGTTATATAGGCCCCGCCCCTCAACCTTTTCGAACCTCCCCGATCGCTCTTCCTCCGCCCTCTCTAGCCAAACCCCTTGTTCATGGTTGGTCGAGTGGGGCTGGCTCACTCCTCCCCTCTATGACGAGGTGGAGACACGCCTTTCTTCTCCGACCCTGCCTCGTGGTCAATGGCGGCAATTGGAGGGGATGTAATTGCCAATCGACGAAAGGGGGAATGGAGGTTTTTTTTGGGCATGGGAATGAAGGGAATCTATCTCTTTTTCACTCGGTGCAATGGAGTATTATTCTAATGGAAGACAAGGCCTTACTCTAAAACACATAATAAGATATAAGCTGCTGAACAAGGGTTTTATCGGGTCCTGCAATGTGGTGTTTATGGAATTAACTACCGAGACGCCCTTTTTATCTTTACACAACTCCGGAGGCAGGAGGGGCCATATACAAACAATGTTCATCACCATTTCCAATACAATACAATAAAAAAAATGCCATCCTCATATCCGCAACACTGCACCCTCCTCCTCTTAGGCACGTCCCGGGCCTACAACTTTTATTTAGTGTGACACGTAGGTGTAGTTCCCTCTACTTTTAACCTGACCCTGAGTGCGACAGTTTTAAAACATAAATAAATGTGTCCCGCTGCTCCATTGCACCCTGCCTAACAGACTTACGCCCACAGTTAACCGAATTGCGGAATGGTCTTCAAACTACACACTGACGGTGGGGAGCATTATTTACAGTTGACACTACTTTTATTTACAAAACTAACCCAGGACCTGTAATTGTTCTTTCTGGGGGGGGGAGACAGTCTGCTCTGCATCGACGCACCATGAAAGCACCTATAACGCACCAAAAACACCCTCAAGCACCAATCGGTGCAGTCACCACAGTTCATCAGTGTTCATGAACAATCAAAATAAACCAACAACCCCTAACCCTGCAGGTGATCTCTTGCTCTTCGGCTCCCTCTGCTGGCTATTATTATTTCTTCCAGTTGTTGTCATTTTCTTTGCTGGCGGCCTATTTGTATTAAAACTTGCACCCAACGTGTCCTTTTTATTTATTTATGGCCCACCAGGCCGACTACGTGTGGTTCACCTGTGGGGCATCGGTGCCCTGTGGCCAAGGTCCGCCAGCAAGATTTCGGGCCCTCATGGCCGGTTCCAGCAGAGGGGCCATGCCCCAACCCATGGGGTCCATAAGTGGTGCTCGGCCACAGACATGTGGTCCATCATGTGGTGCATCGATGCAGACAGCTGGTTCTGAGAGTTCCGGGCGCACAATGGCCGACTCACACACGCTCCCCTCGGCGCCCAATGGCGCACAGGTCATGTGGGAGACAAAAGGGGAAAGACAAATGAGCGAGGGGTAAGGTCACAAGGGTACACATCAATAAGGCAATGCAAGGCGAAATGCGTACGGAGAGCGAAATGAGAAAGCTCGTCCCTACCGTACGTCACCCCCCCTGTCACCTACACTACCCTTGCCCTTACCCCATATTTACAAAATCTACACATTTACAAATTCGTCACTACTGTCACGTCTCCCCATATTTCCCTTATACCAAATTCGTCTCCACAATCCCTCTACTCAAAATTTGCCATCACCCAATTCATCATCAACCCTCATAAGGAGGAAGAGATGGAACACCAAGCACAATGTCACACCCACGTCATGATGCATCTCACATTCCAAACATTTGCATCAATAAAAATAATCAAAACAACCTGGCATGGTGTGGAGTACCTGTCACCTCAGGTGAGTGAATGCAGATGGTGCGAGGAGATCCTTCATCCTATCTACCCTCTAAATGACTTTAACACTCTTTACTCTACCCGGGGTCTTTCCCTGCCAATCCATTGGCCAACTTACACTATGGGTTCTAAAAACCAATTCCCATTGACCAAACTGTGGTGCTTCTCAATTTGGGGTCTCACTCCCCCGATTCATCTCCCGGTGCCCTTGCACAATTTCTGGGCTGTGACGTGTAGCTCTCCCAGCAGGTCTACCTACCTGCACACCTCCACCACTGCAGTTGCCACCCCAGCGAACCTAGCTCCTCACCCTAACCTATCTAATTGGGGAAGGCCCCTCCTGGCTCTGTCACCCCTTGGTGCCCTCTGGCACTGGGCTACCCGGGTCCGTCCTCCGGATCCTCGGGCCCCATCCACAACAACTCTAGCGGCTCCCAGAGCCCACCTGCGGCCTCACCTGGCCGACATCCTCACAGTGGTGGAGTGCCCAAACCTACTACACACACTAACAGGCTACACGCCCAGCCATTTCCACAACACTAATGCACCCATCCAAACATCATTCTTCCACCCGCACCACAGATGCCAATATCCAACCACAATTTACTTATACCCTCTACCTAACACTTACACTACCCGCCCCGGGTATTCGTGATGGGGGTCCACTCTTCCCCCATTCACACCTTCGCACCATCCACTCCACTCCACAACTTCCACCATACTCACTCCACAACCATCCATTCCAATACTCCATATATTCCACACTCCATGTATTCCACACTCCATGTATTTCCATACACCTGTTGGTGCACACCTGTGCACTCACACCTGGTGCCACCTGCACCCTCTTTCCTTCCTGGACCATTTGGTCAACACAACACACATCACTATCACTATCACCATCACTCAAACACTGCTCCATCCACCTGTTCAGTTGCACACCTGTGCAATCACACCTGTTCCTCACAATCACACCTGTTCACCATACACTTTTCACAATACACTTCCGAATACACCTCCAACACTCAAACGGCATCATCTCATCTAACTGCTCCCCTCTGAAACTTGCGCTTCCCAGTCGCCCCTTTAAACTATTGCGCTCCCTCGTCATTATTATCCACTCTAAACTACCTGCGTCCCCACTACAGGTATCTGTCACTAACTAATCTTAACGTTACCTAATGTCATCTTCGCTAGATCCCTACACACGATATATCCTAACCCACCCGGGCTAGTTTTCACTGCCATCAACCCCATAAACTAGTGCTCCTTTGCCCCCCCCCCCCCTTTTGTGAGGGATGACAGAGTTGCCATCCCACCACATCGGGGAGGTCCCACTATCAATTTTGCACACCAAATTTCAACCAATCAAAAATTTTCTATTTACTGCCAATTCTATTCACTTTTCTAAATTTCGGATCAAAACACTATCACTATCACCATCCTCACAGTCCGCTATATCCTAGCCTCGGTGCGTCATGACGTCATTAAACTCGGCTTCGTAAAGCCGAGCAATGAATTCGGGTGGTTTGGTCGCCTGCAGGTTGAATCTGTCCGGCTTTCGGTTCAAGGGAGGTGGTTTGGTCGGGCCGAGATTCCACGCACCATTTCGGCGTGGCACCTTGCGGTCCCGGGCCCGATGGCTCAATCTCCCCCGGTCGGAACCCCGTCCCCACGAGGGGGCACCGTTCCGCTTCCTCCCACTCGCCCTTGAACCGGACCGGTCGCCTCGCCGCCAAGGCCCAGACTCGACCGTGCAGGGCGGGGCCAAGCCCGAATCGGCAACAACGCTTCGAAGAGAAGCGACGCAGCATCGATCCGCGCCGGGCCTCGCACCCAACAAAGCACACCACGCCCCGAGTGCTCGCATCGGCTATCCGTCACCCTAACCGCTAACCCGGTTACCGTCGATGCTTCACCTGCATGCTCACACGCATACGCTACTCCTTTCACCCTCACCAAACCCGGCGTTCCAACGCCGTCCGTACATTCCACCAACGTACTCCCTGTTACACACCACTCCTCTCGCGCACACTCTTGCGCACACCTCGGTCCACACCTCTCCTCCGTTACGTCCTCCGTAACACTCACCATGGGCGTGCACTCTGGCATCCACCCACTAACGCGCTCACATGGGCACTCCCACACTCGCGCTACCACCAACTCAGGTGTGCTTCCTCGCACACGTTCCACCACCACCTTACTCTCCGTGTCACACTCCGTACACCCCGACGTGCATTCTCGCTCGCACTCGGTTTCACACTCGCGCTCTGATGTGCCCTCTCGCACCTGCGCCATCACCAACTCACTCTCCGTGTCACACTCCGTACACCCCGACGTGCATTCTCGCTCGCACTCGGTTTCACACTCGCGCTCCGAGGTGCCCTCTCGCACCTGCGCCATCACCAACTCACTCTCCATGTCACACTCCGCACACTCTGTTTCACACAGACCCTCCGACGTGCATTCTCGCTCGCACTCGGTTTCACTCCCACACTTTATAACACACCCACTCGTTGACGCACACTTTTTCCTCACACGCGTGCCATTTCCACTCACACGGGACCCTTCACCAACGCCCGGATGCTTCCTCGATCCCAAGCGCGCGACAATTCTTTTGTCGCTAAACATCCTCCTGCAAAATCTACCCGCACAATATACAGCACGACTCACCTGGGGGATCCTTTTCTCCACGCGCACTTGCAAACTTCCATTCGGGTTAAGCACAGCATCGTGATTTGAGCAGGGACTTTGTACATATTCCATTTCTCCCTCCGATTCCTGGGCTACTTCCGTCTCTTCAATTTTAATTGTACCCACTACTGCTTTGTCTTTGTTCCCCTCGACGACCGTTGGCTTTAATAAAATTCCCTCTACCTCATCGGTCGCTGGCTTTTCCAAACCCCGTGTCGAGATTTCTACCCCCGTCATTGTACCCGCGCTTTCCTCCGCTTCACTCAACCAGCGCTTCTCGACCCGCGTTACCTCGTCGTGCACCCGTGGGACCCTTTCCCCCAACTTGCGGTCTCTGTCCCTCTGCTCCCTTTCCTCCCTATCGGCCCTCATTCCGTTCGTTGTTGCTTCAATTTGGTTTCCCAATTCTTTTGTTATTCGCTCACTATCAGCCCTCATTCTGTTTTCCATTCGTTCCATAATGTCGTTTTCTTTCTGCATTTCCACCATGAATTGGGCCATGAAGGCTTGCATTTGGGCCACCGTTGGTAGTACAAAGGGTGTGGCCGCAGCTGCCCCAACCTCGTGCGCAAGAGCGCCATTTTGTGCGTCTGATACCCCCTCAACCACACCTTCTTTACTCTCCTCCACCATTTTCTCCACATACATTTCCCCGAGGTCCTGGGTCGATTCTACCCCGTCTATCTGTATCTCTCCCACCGGCATCCCGTCGCCTTGACCAGCCATGGCGCGATTTCAAAATTCGGGTTTTTGTAAAACAAAAGCAAATTTCGGCTACTTTGTAATTTTGAGCGCGTTAAACGCTTCAGGTCCGAATCCGACACTTCTGACACCAATTTGTTACTGTAATAACACAATTGGTGTCCAAAATTTGGGCTAAATAAATTTAGTCCCAGGTTCGAATCCCAACTCCTGACTACCAATTTGTTACGGACCGCGGATTAGATGTTATTTTGACCGAGCGGTGGTGTGACCGCGGCCGAACAGTTTTTCCCCGACTAAAACCCGATTTACCCAAACCTTGGCCGTATCGCGCCGCAGCTGCTCAATCTGGAAAACTCTAAAGCGACCGAATGCAAAGAGGAAGAAGACGTACAGAAGAGTAACTGGGTTTATTATTATTTACATACATAAGCAAAAAGAAAGCAGTCACGTTTATTTACAGGGACATGAGACGCAGGTGACACAGTGAAATCTTTAGCTTATCTAACAGGCTTACTTACTACCCCGGACAGAACAAAGACACTGACTCACGCGGGGAATTGCAGAGTGGATTGCTGGAAGGAGGTGTGTGGCTGGAGGGGGGAGGACGACACGGAGCTGGCTGGAGCTTGATCCCGCACGGGACGTCGGGCTGGACCTCGACGGCCGCTGATGCCACCGAGCCTGTCGTGTGCACGGAGTCACAGGTCGGAGCTGCTTGTCTCAATAAAAGCGCATCTGCTCTGGTGACCCAGCTCTTTCTTTGGGCTCAGTAAAAGCGCAACTCTCTGACGACCCAGCTCTTTCTTTGGACTCAGTAAAAGCGCAACTCTCTGACGACCCAGCTCTTTCCTTGTACTCATCTCTCCGTCTCTTTAAAAGCTCATCTCCTTTGACCCAGCTCTTGTCTCCTCCCTCCTTGTCTCAACTCTTCGACTCAACTCCTCGACTCAACTCCTTTGGGAACGCCCCGCCGGCGGGTTATATAGGCCCCGCCCCTCAACCTTTTCGAACCTCCCCGATCGCTCTTCCTCCGCCCTCTCTAGCCAAACCCCTTGTTCATGGTTGGTCGAGTGGGGCTGGCTCACTCCTCCCCTCTATGACGAGGTGGAGACACGCCTTTCTTCTCCGACCCTGCCTCGTCGTCAATGGCGGCAATTGGAGGGGATGTAATTGCCAATCGACGAAAGGGGGAATGGAGGTTTTTTTTGGGAATGGGAATGAAGGGAATCTATCTCTTTTTCACTCGGTGCAATGGAGTATTATTCTAATGGAAGACAAGGCCTTACTCTAAAACACATAATAAGATATAAGCTACTGAACAAGGGTTTTATCGGGTCCTGCAATGTGGTGTTTATGGAATTAACTACCGAGACGCCCTTTTTATCTTTACACAACTCCGGAGGCAGGAGGGGCCATATACAAACAATGTTCATCACCATTTCCAATACAATACAATAAAAAAAATGCCATCCTCAAATCCGCAACAATATATTTTATTTATTTATTATTTTATTACATAAATTACATGTCATATGTCAATTTCATTCCAATCCATCCAATAGTAAAGTGCTGTGGTATTTGCATAGAAAACGAGGCATTCAAGGAAAACGAGATAGAAAATGGGAACTCAGACTCAAATTACAAACCCCGAGGTCGTGACGTTCCAGTCCTTCTCTAAAGGAGTCTATGATATATATATATATATATATATATAAAACACAGTTTGTGTGTGTGTGTGTGTGTGTGTATATGTTACCGATAGACTCCTAAACGGAGAGGCTTACGTGCTTGATATTTGGCATAGACATGGCCATTGAGCCTGGGACGAACATGGCCGAACTCAAAATATTTGACGATCCATATTTTTTATTCATATTTACCTCAGCGCATTTCAGCGCACGGAATCAACGGAATCAGAGCAGGTGGGCGCTGATTCGCTCAGAGCGATCACGTGATGACGCTATGACGCAATGAACGCTATGACACTATGAACGCTATAACGCTATGACAAAAAAAAATCGCTATGACGCTATGAAACGCTATGAACGCTATGAACGCTATGACGCTATGAACGCTATGACGCTATGAAAAAAAAAAACGCTCGCTTTACCAAGGGGCTCGCTCTCCCCCCGTTCCCCTTCCGCCTCCCCCTCCCCTCCCCGCCCGGCAATGCCGGGTACTTCTGCTAGTATATATATATATATATATATATATATATATATATAACTGTGAGAAATAGTAGAAACTCCACAGTACGAGCAGGGCGTCTCATTTGCATTAAATAAATAATCGGGAGATTAAATCAGATGCGGACGTAGCTTTCGGATGGTCGATCTTTAATTTTCGACAAGCTTTCGACCAACAAAGGTCTTCTTCTTAGTCGTCCCCAAGCTCAGCGGAAGTGTATGTATGTATGTATATATATATATATATATATATATATATATATATATATATTTATATATATATATATATATATATACATATATATATATATATATATATACATACATATATATATATACATACATACATACATACATACATACATACATACATACATACATACATACATACATATATATATGAAATATTTTATTTTATAAAATAAATATATATTTCATATATATAGATATAAATTATATATATATATATATATATATATATATATATATATATATATAATATTGTTACGGCCCGGGGTTCGGGTCTACAACGAGGGGGTCAGCCTCTGTTCCCTCCCGAACCTACCAGACCTGTGGCTGCCACGCATGAATAACTTCATGCTTCGGCAGGTTGAAAACCAGCAACTACGAACACCAATTGGTCCATCGCGCAATAGCAGGGTCCAAGCGGCCAACTCCGCTTACCTGTACCACGTGACCGTTTCAATCGGGAAACGTACTGTATGTACCCTCCGGCGGTGTACCACTTTATTTTGTTCTTGGATGGAAATTTAGACGGCCGAGCAACTGTTGGTACCCGCCGGACTAAATGCTAATTTTGTTATGGCCGATCGCTACTCTGGGTGCGAGCAATGGCGGAGCAATGGAAGAAAAAGGCATTCACGGACAGAGAGAAAAAGGAAACGTTTCACGATTTGATTTATTTACCAGCATTTACAGTGAAACATATCGATAGGATAGAAAAAGGGACAAGAGGCAGAAACTTAGCTTATCTACGACTTACTACGATCACTAAAAATATACACAACAAGGTGCCAGCACACATTTACAGGGCAGGGGGTGGGGAAAACGAACGTTGGGAACCTGTTGCAAAATGGTTACAAGGTTACCGATGCTTCTCCTCGCGACACCTTTTGTCTCAACCTCACCAACGAGCACCTGGTCGGCAAACGGCAGTCCCGAACACGAGCAGGTAAAGATGATCCCAGCATGAACACGAGCAGGTAAAGGTGATTCCCAGCAAAAACACGAGCAGGTAGTCCCAGCACGAACACGAGTTGGTAGTCCCAGCACAAACAAGGGCAGGCAAGCAGGCATGTGCAGAAAGAGTCCAAGTCATGCACAAGTGCACCGAGAGGGAGTCTGGTAGCCAACATGGTGCAATGAACACGTGCAAAACGAGCAAAGTCCAAGGATTTTTTTGTCGTGCCCACGTGCAGTGAGAGGGAGCAGGGAGAGTCCGGCCAAGAGAGAGAAAAGCACGTGTAGATGCCTGTGAGAGGGTCTGGCCTAGAGCGGATCTACACATGCCGAGTCAAACTGGCAGAGAGAGAGAGAATAATGCAGGCACGTGCTCGGTCAACAATGTCCAAAACAAAGAGTGCAAAAACATGTTGAATCAACCTTTGTCCACACTCGCCGAGGATTTGAGGAGGGGGGGGGGGGGAGGAGGAAGGAGTGTTTGAGGGTGTCCTGGCTCCCGATTGGTGGAGGACGTCACTCGGCCCCCACTAGCTGTCTCGAAGGGACTCAGGCCCTGATTGTTGCATATCCCAATGGTCTTTGTTGCATATCCCAATGGTCTTTGGTCTGTCTTCTGTCCTTCAGGTCTTTAAATCAATCTGTGGATGCAATATTTGTGCATCTGCCTGGTTTATTATCCCTTTATGAGTGGAGGGCCTGTCTTTCCCCTCCCCAACGCATAAAGACATACTAACCCAAAATAAGGGAAGGGGATAAGATAATGGTCTGCTATGAAATAACTATTCTAAGGGATGTGTATGGTGGTTGCCATTACTTTTTAGTGCTTTCCAAAAACTGCAACAATATATATACATGTATATATACAGAGGTGTTTCAAAAAGATTGATAACTTTGACTTCCTGCCATTTCTTTGTTTTTGGACCTATAGCGTTTTCCTTTTCAGAGTCTGGTGGTGTTATCGTGGTATTTGTTCCCTGGGATTTCTAGCTCCGTAGCTGAACTATGCCATTGACAGTGGAGCAGAAGGCAAAGGTGGTGGCTCTGTGGTATGAGACTAAATCAACAACCAAATCAACATTTTCTGGGGGACAGAACCACTTGAGGAGATCACTGAGAGTTACCTGAAAGGGCCTACGGTCACATGCTTCTGCGCCTTCAATGCCAGATAGGGAATGCTTGAGCCTTACTGGTTTGAGAATGACAACAGCAGGACGGTGACGATCAACGGTGAGCCCTACTGGGCCGTGCTCCAGAAGTTCCATAACGTTCTAGCCCAAAAGGTCACCCAAACCAGCTCAGCGTGACCTGGTTTATGCAGGATGGTGCACCCCCACATACAGCTGGTGGGGTCACCCCCACATACTAACATCACTTTCCTGCAGTAGCTCTTCAGAAACCGCCCCATTGCCCTGGGTACCGCTCTGTCCCTACCACACTGGATGATCTGAAGCCGGAGGTATCAGACGACCTCCAGGCAGTGCCACATGAGACCTACAGGAAAGTTGGACAGAATTTTGGAGTCAGGAGCAATGTCTGTCTGAACCGCGGAGGGGTACACATCGAGAACGCCAATTACAAGGATTTTGCGTAAATGCCAATTTCAGACCATGGGCTCTCACTAAGTCCAGCAGTGACTTCCTGCAACCACAATCAGTGATAGAAAATACCATGTCATAAGCTTTCAATAAATGTTTGGTTCACGTTCCTGAGGTTTCTGTTTCTTTGTAAAATAAACGTTTAAAGTTGTATCACCTTTTTTTGAAACACCCTGTATATACATACATACATATGTACTCACACACACACACACACACACACACACACACACACACACACACACACACACACACACACGGAATCAGACCACTAGTTTTCGGCACATGGTGATAAATAGTAAGCCGCGAGGTTATCGATGCGTGGTACTTCTGTGAAAACTCAATCGACCAACACATCGACTTACATGGCACACTTACAGCACTACACAATCAATTACAACGCCAACAAAAGCGGCAAAATAATTTGAATGCAGGGAGTACTGTTATTTGTGAGAACTTGGACCAATCCACAACACAGAACCATCGATCCCCAAACATAACTTAACGCGATGTCACCCACTTTCCTCTACAAATTCTCTGCCTATGACATCCAAGGCCAAAGCCACTCTTGGCTTACTGACTCCCTCCACTCTCGAAGCCAACTTGCACCTCTCAGCAGAACCCTTTCATCCCCTTTCCCTGTTAAGCCTGGAGAACCCCAAGGCAGTGTTCTCGGCCCAATCCTATTCCTAATTTTCATTTTGCTGATGACTTCACTCTCTTCTGTGTCATTCTTCATCCTTCGGATAGACAGACAGCAGCCTCTTACCTCTCTCCAGACCTTGACAAATCACAAGGTGATCAAACACTTGGAATATGTCTTTCAATCCTGACAAATCCCACACTCTCACTCTCTCTCTCTCTGAAGGGACCATCTATGTACTTTCTTAAAAATCCTCTTGAGGAAGTTCCATCACTCAAACTCTTGGGTCTCACTATCAGCCATGATCTTTTTTGGGCAAACCACATTTCAAAGTTGGCCTCCAAAGCCAGTGGCCGACTGGGCATCGTCCATCATACAAAGTCCTTCCTTGGCATACCTAAACTCCTATTCACAAACAAGGCCTTCATCTACAGCTTGATGGAGTACTGCTCTCCCCTTTGGGCTGGCGCTCCTGCCTCATCTTGTTCAGCTTGACGCCGTGCAAACCAAGGCCCACGATTAAGCTGAGTTAACAGGCCTATCCCTTCTCCCATCGGAGACAGGTTGGTGGTCTCTGTTTTTTACCGCCTACTTTCTGGGCTTCACCCTGCGCACTCCGTGCTTGGTCCCCACCCTCTCCCCAAAACCCCCCAGGTTTCTGCAGGGCTCATACGGTTCACCATCAACCCCATTCTGGTGAAACTTCCAAAATCCAGGATCACTGCTCACCTTCACTCATTTGTTCCTCTCTTTTCCCACCTGTGGAATCAACTTCCACATCGTCTTCAATCTCATTCTTCCCTTCAGGTCTTCTAGACAGCTGTTCACCACCATCTCAGATCATCCCCCGTCCAAAACCATGATTTTTTCTGTCCTCCATTAACCCCACCCACACGCCCACCTCTTTCAAAATTTCCAGCTTTCTCTCTCCCAAAGGTTTAGGCTTGCTCCATGTGTAGCCTAACCTTGAAATTAAGCAATCCTACTCTTCCTCACCACCTTTTGGTTTCTTTAATTGTGTTCTGGGAAGAACTGCGAGCTCCATGGTTGTCTTTTGTGAGCTGTCACTGACTTAATGTTCAACAAAATAGTTTTACTGCACTTGATGGACTGTTCAACAACTCGGTTGAGATTTCTAACTTATAGAGAGAGGAGAGCCTATTCTTTCTGGACCATCATTGTTGACACACCTTAAGTCATACCTTTTCATAAAATCCACAGTGACTGATAAATCATTTCATTTTCATCCTGCTATTTATCTGTTGACATGACATCCTAACTCAACAGAATCTCGACCCCTTGGACTGTGCCAATTTGAGGTCACAACCTTCCCTCTGGGTACCTTTGACATGGCACGGTACCATGGACTTCCCACGAACATCTCTGCACTTGGCATTCATGGCCCACCACACTCCTGGCTGACATCGTTTCTCTAAATGCAAACAGCATACAAATGAAAACTTTCTTACCAGTTTTGAACCGAGCAAGGCTTTCCATAGAAGAACTGAATGCTTTCTTCAGGAGTTTTAAGAGTTAAAAAGGATTCCACAAAGATTCAACACACACACACACACACACACACACACACACACACACACACACACACACACACACACACACACACACACACACACACACATTTGTAAACATACACACACACACACACACACACAAACACACACACAAACACATTTGTAAACATATATACACACACACACACACACACACACACACACATATGCACATGCACATATATATATATATATACAGTCACGTGAAAAAGTAAGTACACGCCATGTAAAGTTTTGGCTTTTTCAACATATTTCAACATACAGCTATTGATCTTCATTTCAACAATATTGATAGATAAAGGTGATATAAAATAACAAATATCATGAAACATTTACATTTTGTAGTCCATTGTATAATTTAAATAAACATAAATGCAAATTTTGCTTGTGGAAAAAGTAAGTACACCCCTACATTTATCACTACTTCAAATACCTAAAATTAGAATCAGGTGCACCAGCTCAGGTGCAAATGATTAGAACATCGTCAGAGAGGATCTTGGAGGAACCTGTCTTATTTAAACCTCAGACATTTAGTTTGGTTTGCTCTTTGTTGTTGAAGTGTGTGGCGTCACCATGCCTAGATCAAAAGAGCTCTCTGAGGCCTTCAGAAAGAAGGTTATAGATGCCTACGAGTCTGGGAAGGGATTTAAAAAGATCTCCACACAATTTGAAATCAATCATTCGACTATCGGGAAGATCATCTACAAGTGGAGAGGATTCCAAACAACTGCCAACTTGTTCAGGCCAGGTCGCCCCAGCAAGTTCAGCCCGAGAGCAGACCGCAAGATGCTGAAAGAAGTCTCTAAGAACCCCAGAATGTCATCACGGCAGCTACAGGTAGCTCTTGCCACTGTTGATGTCAAAGTGCACGAGTCTACCATTAGAAAGAGGCTGCACAAATTTGATCTATATGGGAGGTGTGCCAGGAGGAAACCTTTGCTGTCCAGAAAGAACAGCAGGGCAAGACAAAAATTTGCCAATGAACACCTTGGCAAAGACCAGCACTTCTGGAACAATGTGCTCTGGACAGATGAGTCAAAGGTAGAGTTATTTGGCCACAGTACCAGAAGACATGTTTGGCGAAAACCAAAGACAGCATTTGACCACAAGAACCTGATACCAACTGTAAAGCATGGTGGTGGAAATATTATTGTTTGGGGCAGCGTTGCTGCATCAGGGCCGAGGCAGCTCACCATCATAGAATCCTCTATGAATTCTTCATTGTACCAGAGGGTGCTTGAGGATAATGTGAGGCGATCTGTCGGAAAGTTGAAGCTCAACCGAAGGTGTACCTTGAAACATGACAATGACCCTAAACATACCAGTAAATCCACCAAGGAATGGCTGAAAAGAAAGAAATGGAGGGTTCTGGAATGGCCAAGTCAAAGCCCGGATCTAAATCCCATCGAGATGTTGTGGGGGGATTTGAAACGAGCTGTGCATGCAAGAAACCCCTCAAACATCGCACAGCTGAAAGGATTCTGCATGGAGGAGTGGGCAAAAATTTCTCCCAGTCGATGTCAGAGACTGGTAGATAGTTATAAGAAAGGCCTACTTGAGGTTGTTTCTGCCAAAGGGGGCAATACCACCTATTAGAGCCAAGGGTGTACTTACTTTTTCCTCAGAGGGAAATGGCATCTCTGTTAATTTTTTGTTGAATAAATTATTGCAAAGTCAATTTTCCATTGTTTTTGTTCAATTAGATCACCTTTATCTATAGATATCTGTCGCTCAAGCTTTTGGGTCTCACTATCTGCCATGATCTTTCTTGGGAAAACCACATTTCCAAGCTGGCCTCCAAAGCCAGTCGCCGACTGGGCATCCTCCGTCGTGCGAAGTCCTTCCTTGGCACACCTGAGCTCCTCACCACATACAAGGCTTTCATCCGCAGCTCAATGGAATACTGTTCCCCCCTCTGGGCTGGTGCTCCTGCCTCTCACCTAGCTCGGCTTCACGCTGTTGAGGCCAAAGCTTTCAGAATCATTGGAATCTCCTGCGATGAAGTCAACTCCGAGGGCCTTTCACTCACTCACAGCAGGCAGGTTGGTGGTCTTTCTGTCTTCTACCGACTCCTCTCCGGCCTTGCTCCCCCAGCTCTCTCAATGCTCTGTCCCCCCAATAATCCTTCAGGTCGCACAAGATCTGCCTGCAACCCTCTTATGGTTAAACTGCCAAAATCTAGGCTCTCTGCTCACCTTCACTCTTTCATTCCCCTTTTCTCCCGCCTCTGGAACAAACTCCCCCACTCCCTTCAATCCCACTCCTCCCTCCAGGTCTTTAAAACAGCTGTTCACCACCATCTCTTATCTTCCCCCATCCAAAACCTTGATCTTTTCTACCCCCAGTAATTCACCCCAGAGTCCTTGCAGTGTTCATATGTTTTATACCTCTCCCACCTCCCCCCAAGTCCTCCTGATGTCCCTGCTCTCAAATGTTGTGTTTGTGTCCTTCCCCCTCTCTCCTCATCTTGTCTGCCGCTCCCCTTGTTTTTTGTGTTTTGTGTATCGGTTAGACTTTTTGTGTGATTTATGTTAGCTCTTTCACGAGCCTCGATCTTGTATACAAAAAAAAAGAAAAAAAAAAAGATACTGTTCGAATGAAGATCAAAATATTGATATGTCCACATATGTTAAAAAGATAAAAAACATTTCATGGGGTGTACTTACTCTTTCCACATGTGAAATTTACATTTATGTTTATTTAAATTATACAATGGACTACAAAATGTAAATGCTTCATGATATTTGTTATATTATATTGAAGCGCAGTGCTACGCACGCAACTTGTTTGCCAAAAAAGGTAAGCCACAACGCGTAGGATCAAAACCAAAATAGTCTTTATTGTAAAGCTCAAACTGTAGCACTGACTCGCTCGGGGCTGCGAGCCCCGCGTATATCCCGAGGCCATGCCTACCCCTCGGGCGTGGCCGACACCCCATTGGTGCGCGGAATGATGTCACCGCGCCAGCGAGCCATCGTGTCCGCCACACGCGCCCCCCCAGAATTCCTGCGCACCTGAAGAGTCAGTTTGCGGGGCAAACGGATGACCCGGCTGAAGCGCCCTCTGGCGGCTGGTGGCGTTTGGGGTGCCATCTGGGATGCCTCTGACGGCATCTGGGATGGGTGCAGGACAGGGGGGTGGCGTGCCGGCGGGGCTGGGCGGTGCCGGGAGTCCGCCCGCCGGGGGGCGGCCCCGACGCGAGGGCCGAGCCGCTTGCGGGGGGGTTGTCCACGTCGAGGTGGGCCGGCCCTGAGGCGGTCCACGGAAATGTGGTCAGGAGTACCGCTGATGTCCAGGGTGAAATGCTTCGCCCCGGTCTCCAGCACGCGGAAGGGCCCGTCCTACGGGGGTCGCAGTGGTGTCCGGTGGGTGTCGTGGCGGACGAAAGCGTCCTCCGCCGTACGAAGCTCCGGGGCGACGTGCGTTGGCGGGCACCCGTAGTGCGCCGTCGGGACCGGGGCGAACCTCTGGGCGGTCTCCTGCAGTGCGGAGTGCTGCTGCGCCGCGGACCATGGTGCCGTGGAGTCGGGGAGGAACTCGCCCGGCACCCGCAGCGGTTGTCCGAAGACCAACTCCACCGCGGATGCGCGCAGGTCGTCCTTGGGCGCCGTCCTGAGGCCCAGTAGGACCCAGGGGAGCCTGTCGACCCAGCCGCCGTCGCGGAGGGTGGCCCGGAGCGCGGCCTTCAAGGAGCGATGGAAGCGCTCGCACAGGCCGTTGGCCTGGGGGTGGTAGGCCGTGGTGCGGTGCAGCTGTACGCCGAGCCCCCGCGCTACCGCCCCCCAGAGCTCCGAGGTGAACTGGGGGCCGCGGTCGGACGAGATGTCCGAGGGGGCGCTGAACCGGGCAACCCAGGTTGCGATGAACGCCTGCACGAACGTCCACCGCCGTCGTCTCCGCCAAAGGCATGGCCTCCACCATGGTGAGGACGTGGGTGAAACCCCGCGAGGGGGGCAGAGGTTCCACCAAGTCCACGTGACCGTGGTCGAACCGACGTTCGGGCACAGTAAACGGGGCCAACGGGGCCTGGGTGTGGCGGTGCACCTTCGCGCGCTGGCACGCGAGACACGTCCTGGCCCAATCGCGGACGGCCTTCCGTAGGCCATGCCAGACGAACTTGTCGGCGACCAGCCTCTGGGAGGCCTTCGTGCCCAGGTGGGACAGGCCGTGGATGGCGTCAAAAACCCGGCGCTGCCAGCCCGCGGGCACGATGGGGCGAGGCCGGCCGAGTGAGACATCGCACAAGAGGGCCGTGCCCGCGCCGTCGAACGGCACCTCGGTGACGCGGAGGCCAGTGACGGTGGTCCGCAAGGCCTGGACGTCGGGGTCGGTGGTCTGGTCCGCCGCCATCCGGGCATAGTTGATCCCGAGGTGGACCGCGTGGGCGACGGACCGGGAAAGGCAATCCGCCACCAGGTTGTCCTTCCCCGCGACATGCCGGATGTCCGTCGTGTACTCGGACACGGCCGAGAGGTGACGCTGCTGCCGGGTCGACCACAGCTCGGCGACCTTGGCCATCGTGAAGACTAGGGGCTTGTGGTCGACGAAGGCCGTGAACGAACGGCCCTCGAGCAGATGGCGGAAATGCCGGACCGCCAGGTGAAGCCCCTGGAGCTCGCGGTCGAAGGTACTGTACCGCCGTTCGTGCGGGCGGAGCTGCCGGCTAAAAAACGCCAGCGGCTCCCAAGCTCCCTTCACCCATTGCTCATGCACTGCGCCCACCGCGTAGTCCGACGCGTCGGTGGTGAGGGCGATCGGTGCATCGGGCGCCGGGTGCGCGAGCATGGTGGCGTTAGCCAAGGCGAGCTTCGCGCCTGCGAACGCCGCGTCCATCTGCTCGGTCCAAACAACATCACCTTTGCCCGGCTTCCCCCGGAGGGCCTCGTGCAGGGGGCGCAGGAGCTGGGCGACGCGGGGCAGGAAACGGTGGTAAAAGTTCACCATGCCCAGGAACTCCTGGAGCCCCTTGATCGTGCGGGGGCGCGGAAACCCCCTGACCGCCTCCACCTTGGCCGTTAAGGGGGTGGCCCCGTGCCTGGTGACGCGGTGCCCCAAAAGGTCGATTTCGGCGACGCCGAACCGGCATTTGGCGGGGTTGATGATCAGGCCATGCCGGCCCAGGCGTTCGAAGAACGTGCGGAGATGGCGGAGGTGCTCCTCACGGGACGCGCTTGCGACGAGGATGTCGTCCAGGTAGACGTAAACGAAGTCCAAGTCGCGCAAGACGCTGTCCATCAGCCATTGGAACGCCTGAGCCGCATTCTTCAACCCGAAGGGCATCCGCAGAAACTCGAAGAGGCCGAATGGTGTGATGACGGCCGTCTTCGGTATGTCCTCCGGCCTAACGGGGACCTAGTCGTATCCGCGGATGAGGTCCACCTTGGAGAAGAGGGACATTTTCGCCAACCGGGCGGAAAAGTCTTGGATGTGAGGGACCGGGTAGCGGTCGAGGGTGGTAGCATTGTTGAGGTGGCGGTAGTCTCCGCACGGCCGCCATCCCCCGCCAGGCTTCGGCACGATGTGCAGCGGCGATGCCCAAGCGCTCTTGGAGCGCCGTGCGATGCCCAGCCACTCCAGCGTAGCGAACTCCGCTTTCACCACCGCGAGCTTCGTCGGCTCAAGGCGGCGTGCCCGGGCGTAGACCGGTGGCCCGACGGTGGGGATGTGATGCTCCACCCCGTGCTTGACGGCCACCGCTGAGAAGGTGGGCCGCGTGAGGGCCGGGAAACTGGCGAGGAGGCGGGTAAAGTCATCCGCTGCAGGAAGCGTACAAACCAAACTCACCGGGACGGAACTGTTTAGCAAGCCGCTTGGTGAGCCGCTCAGTGAGCCGCTCAACGAGCTGCTCAGCGAACAAGCGAGCGAGCTAAAGGTTTCGGCCTGGACGAGCCGTCTGTGCTTCACGTCCACCAACAACCCATTTGCACATAGGAAGTCCGCACCGAGCAATGCCATGGGCACGCTGGCGGTTACGAACGACCATTGAATGCGCTGCCCTCTGAACCGCAGGGAGAGGCAGCGCTTCCCGAATGTGCGTATGGGTGTACCGTTGGCTGCAAGCAACACGGGGCGCCGGCCCACGGTTCGCTTGTCGGACGTGTGGGCTGGGATGACGCTTACCTGCGCTCCTGTATCGCAGAGGAAACGGCGCCCGGACAAGGTGTCCTTGATGAATAAGAGGCTGCCGGAATTGCCGACGCTCAGGGCCGCTACCGAGTGCCGGCTTGGTCGTTTCCCGACTTGCCAAACGAGCACGGCGGGCAACACTTCTTAGCCTTGTGGCCGAACCTGGCGTGGAAACGGCACCAGGCTTGCGGCGGGAGCGGCGGAGGCCGCGGCTTTCGCAGCTGCGGTGGTGGTGGGTGGGGCGTGGCGGCGGCCACGAGGTGTGCATCCACATCAGCCTCGGGATCCACGAGGTGTGCAGCCGCATCAGCCTCGGGATCCACGACGGCCGCACCGAAGCTCGCCGCGTGTCACAAGCTGCGAAAAACTTGTCGGCCTCGACGGCCAGAGCACGGGGTTCCCCTATTTTGGAACCGGCCAATGCGAGGTGTACCTGTGCCGGTAGCTGGCGTAGAAAAAGCGCCCGGAATAAAAAATCCGGGGCTTTGTCACCCAGCAATGACAGCATGTAATCCATCCGCACCGATGGTCGTGTGTCGCCGAGGTCAGGAAGGTCCAGGAGGCGGTCCGCCCGTTCGAACTCCGTGAGGTCGAACGTGGCGATGAGGAGACGTTTGAGCGCCTTGTACTTGTGCTCTGCCGGTGGGTGCCGCAGGATGGACACGACTCGGGCGGCTGTGCCGGGCCCGAGGGCGGCGATCACGTGGTAGTAACGCGTCTCGTCCGCCGTTATTCCTCGAAGCTGGAACTGTGCTTCGGCCTGCCCGAACCATACCTCGGGCTGTGCTTCCCAAATCTCAGGGAGCTTTACCGCGACCGCGTTGCTGGCCATGGCGCGTTCTGTGGTCAGCGATGGCTGAACCAATCGGGGTCACCAGTGAAGCGCGGTGCTACGCACGCAACTTGTTTGCCAAAAAAGGTAAGCCACAACGCGTAGGATCAAAACCAAAAGAGTCTTTATTGTAAAGCTCAAACTGTAGCACTGACTCGCTCGGGGCTGCGAGCCCCGCGTATATCCCGAGGCCACGCCTACCCCTCGGGCGTGGCCGACACCCCATTGGTGCGCGGAATGATGTCACCACGCCAGCGAGCCATCGTGTCCGCCACAATATCACCTTTATCTATCAATATTGTTGAAATGAAGATCAAATAGCTGTATGTTGAAATATGTTGAAAATGTCAAAACTTTACATGGGGTGTACTTACTTTTTCACGTGACTGTATATATGTGGCGCGCCACGTTAAAAGGGGGCTTACGGGTGGTCAGTGACGGCGGAGAAAACGCGTCATAAACTGTGACATAAGCAGGCGTGCACACTCACTTTCGCGGATTTTTTTTCTTGTGCATGTACACGCATAGTGTGCGGGAACCAGTGGTTTCAGTGGCTAGAAATCTGCTGTTAATGTGATTTTAGGGCATGGAGATATAGTTTAGTGCCCAGACCTTTTGGGGTGTTTTGGGTCTTCGATGTGTTTTGGGTCTTCGGGGTGTTTTGGGTCTTCGGGGTGTTTTGGGTCTTCGGGGTGTTTTGGGTCTTTTGGGTTTTTGGGTATTCAGCGTCTTTTTGAGCCTCAGGGCCTTGAAGGGTATTTTGGGTTTTTGGGTATTCAGGGTCTTTTTGAGCCTCAGGGCCTTGGATGGTATTTTGGGGCTTTGGGGTGTTTTGGGTCTTTGGGGTTCTTCAGGGTATGTTGGGTCTTTGGGGGTCTGGGTGGTCTGAAGGGTCTTGGGGGAATTAAAGGGTCGTCAAAGGTCTGAGGGGTCTCAGCAGTCTTAACGCAATTAAGAGGGTGGTAATTTCATTTGAAGAAGAAGACGTTTTCGTCGCATATAAACATACATACATACATACATACATACATACATACATACATAGCGAACCATATACGTTTGCTCCATTATAATAAGATATATATTTCAATTTGCATTTTTTTTACCTTAAAAGTGGAATTTTTCAAAAATTCCAAAAGTTCTGTGGCCATAAGTGGTAATACTATTAGAAAACGATGAAAAGTCAGTTTACCCAAGGAACACCCATAAGCCCACTTTTCACGTGGCCTGCCACATATACACACACACACACACACACACACACACACTGGGTACTTTGAGACCTGGGAGGGCTAATTTCCACCTTCTGAAACCCACATTATGGAGATAACAACCAACTACACACAAACTCTCCAAAACTACCCCATCAATGCACTTGTCTGTCTATTCTGTTGTACTTATAGCCATCACTTGTGTTTCTTAGGGCCTATCAGGAGTACTGCTCTCGAGCTTCGATTCAGTCTTGAGCTTCCGATACAGTCTCGAGCTTCCGATACAGCCTCGAGCTTCCGATACAGCCTCGAGCTTCCGATACAGCCTCGAGCTTCCGATACAGTCTCGAGCTTCCGATACAGCCTCGAGCTTCCGATACAGCCTCGAGCTTCCGATACAGTCTCGAGCTTCCGATACAGCCTCGAGCTTCCGATACAGCCTCGAGCTTCCGATACAGCCTCGAGCTTCCGATACAGTCTCGAGCTTCCGATACAGCCTCGAGCTTCCGATACAGCCTCGAGCTTCCGATACAGCCTCGAGCTTCCGATACAGCCTCGAGCTTCCGATACAGCCTCGAGCTTCCGATACAGCCTCGAGCTTCCGATACAGCCTCGAGCTTCCGATACAGCCTCGAGCTTCCGATACAGCCTCGAGTTTCCGATACAGCCTCGAGCTTCCGATACAGCCTCCAGCTTCCGATACAGCCTCGAGCTTCCGATACAGCCTCGAGCTTCCGATACAGTCTCGAGCTTCCGATACAGTCTCGAGCTTCCGATACAGTCTCGAGCTTCCGATACAGCCTCGAGCTTCCGATACAGCCTCGAGCTTCCGATACAGTCTCGAGCTTCCGATACAGTTTCGAGCTTCCGATACAGTTTTAGCAACTGAAATATTTTAGGGTTGATAAAACCATTATGAGGCTTTTGTAATTGAAAGTGTCATCTTGTACGGTTGCTGTGTCTGGATTAGTGATTGCTGTGTCTGGTTTAGTGGTTGCTGTGTCTGGTTTAGTTGTTGCTGTGTCTGGATTAGTGATGGCTGTGTCTGGTTTAGTCATTGATGTGTCTGGATTAATGATTGCTGTGTCTGGTTTCGTGATTGATGTGTCTTGTTCAGTGATTGTTTTGTTTGGTTTAGTGATTGATGTGTCTAGATGAATGATTGCTGTGTCTGGTTTAGTGATTGTTTTGTTTGGTTTAGTGATTGCTGTGTCTGGATTAGTGATTGCTGTGACTGGATTAGTGATTGCTGTGTCTGCATCAGTGATTGCTGTGTCCGCATTAGTGATTGCCATGTCTGCATTAGTGTTTACGGTGTCTGGATTAATGATTGCTATGTCTGGATTAGTGATTGCTGTGTCTGGTTTCGTGATTGCTGTGTCTGGATGGGTGATTGCTGTGTCTCGATTAGTGATTGTTGTGGGTACCGGTGGGGATCATGGATACCATAGTTGTTGAATTGTTGTCTTTGTGCAATTTTGATTGTTCAATCTTTTCATTGATAATGCGTTTTGTTGTACTATTGCTGTTGTTTTTGTCATCATAATTATTTTAATTACATTTGGAAATTAATTATACATTATTTTATTTTGTCCTGAGATTGTGAACTTTGACAATGCAATTTCCCATTTTTGTGGTCAATTAAATTTCATTTCATTTTCTGGAGCAAACGAACGTTTCCTTGCATGGACATGTCTTCCATTATGGTCTCCCAATAAGTTACACACAAGTTGTATAGATTTGACTATATCCATTAATCTTTCCTTGGCTGTACATTTCCACACTGCGGAGCGATCGACGTTCCACCATCTTTATTGCCTTTTTCTGTTAACCCCGAGGATTCCTTTTATGTTTGGTGAATCCATCTGCAATTTATGGGGACAATATGGATGATTTTGCTGAATGCAATTAGTCTGGGATGGGGTCACACCAATTTTATGAGTTCTTGCTGTTGTGGCAAAAGTAATCATGGATTTGCTCCCTTGGCAGTGTGAGTTGGACTCAAAAGGGTTTTCTCCTGAATATTTTTCCCGTGTCCAAAAACATTGTAATGGCATCAGAAAATTTGTGTCAGCTTAGCTGGAAACTTCGTATATATTTTTTTCGATTTCTTTTCCCTCGTTGGAAAAGGCCTAATGGGCTGTACATAAATTATAATTTGTGTGACATAATTATGTGATTTCTAATCATTCTATCCATGATTAATTGGTTCACAAGTTATCAAACAGAGTGACCACTATATTCGTCATGGGTGTGTGTCTGTCTGTCTGTCCACAGCATAATTATGTCACACATTTTCAGCAATTGTGGACACCCCGCTCCCACCACAAAACACTCTAACGCTTAGAGACCCACTCTGAATTGAATAATGCTTAGTAAGTCAACCGCTGCACGCTCCACAGAGACAACGACCGCTCCCTACAAAGAGACAACTGCCGCTCCCTACAAAGAGACAACTGCCGCTCCCTACAAAGAGACAACTGCCGCTCCCTACAAAGAGACAACTGCTGCATTCTACACAGAGACAACCGCCGCACCCTCCAAAGAGACAACTGCCGCACTCTCCAAAGAGCCAACCACCACACCCTCCAAAGTGACAACTGCTGCTCCCTCAACAATACAAAACTTGTGTTGCAACGGTTAGTTAGATCATCTGCTCTGAGTCTGGGAGGTTAGCGATTTGAAGCCAACCTTGCGTCGATCATACATACCAAAGACTTTAAATTGCACGTGCTGCTTCCTTGCTTCATGCTCAGCATTTTCAATGGCAAGAGCATGGACAAACAACCAAAGGTTGGTTACCATTCTGCAGGCTGTATGGGCCTGATGGCCCCTCCAGCATCCCCCATTCCTCCCTCTCTCCCTCTCTCCCTGTCTCCCTCTCTCTCTCTCTGGGTTTCTTCCTTATCCACAGTCACATCTTCAAAGATACAAACTCCATACTCGGGGTACAGAAACAACTTTGTGCGAGTCGTAACATGGGCTACATGGCTGCGCCTAGGAGGCCGTTCTGACCCACCAAATTGATGCCAAAGTGATCAATATCGCCATTTTTGTCAAACAGGATGACCAATTGGACTGTAATTGAAAAGGGCGGATGTTTTTGGTAATGTGTGATCAAGAGAGCTATTATTTGCATTTTTATTTTAAATCTGTGTGAAGATTTCTAATCATTCTATCCATGATTAATTGGTTCACAAGTTATCAAACAGAGTGACCACTATATTCGTCATGGGTGTGTGTCTGTCTGTCTGTCCACAGCATAACTACCCGATGATATCATCCGATCTTGATGAAACTTGGGTGGGAGGTTGATATCATGATCTAGTTGTGTCCTGCCTAGAGTGGGCGTATTGCGCGCATTGTGGGCGGAGCCACGCCCGAAAAAGATGTCTTTTTAGGGGGTAATCGAGTTCAAGCTCCATCTTCTCCGAGGGAGTTGGTGGAATCTGATAGGGGTTTCGGTATTTGGTTAGGCCAATGTCATGTGTCCAGCCCCACGGAGCTCGATTTTTCATTTTCGCCCCAAGGTCAAAGTCACAAGGTCACGAAATTTAGAAAAGTCGATTTTTGATGGTTTTATTACATTGTTCGCTTCCTGATAGGGTGAAATGTCGTACATGATCTTATATTAATCACATACATCATGAAATAGAAGTTTTCCAACAAATTTCAGAATCTTCGAACTTTGACCTTTGAAGGTCACAAAGGTCAATGTTTCAAAGTTGTCAGAATCAAACCGAATTTTCGGTATTGTGTAGCTAACTAACCTCATAACTGATTATACATTATTTTCTATCTCATTTCAAGGTCAGTAACCTTCGTTTTGACATTTCCGGGCCTGGCCTGTCCGGGCCTGTTTCGGTTATAGTCCGTCCTTTGTCATTGAATACCGCTCGCTCGTGAACCATCGTCGTCTCCTGACTTTTGTGTTAAATCTATTTAAAAGCTTTATGGAGCCTTCATTTGCTTCTCTGCTCATTCTTTCTCTGTTCTCTCTTTGCTCTTTCCCTCCAGCGGTACAAGTAGCTCAGAGCTTTGTCTCTGAGTGAAACCAAGAGTGCAACGCAAGTAACCTTCATAAAGTTCATGAAATATTAGTTAAGCCTAAATCACTTCAGGAGAAGCCTGGTGTTGGCTTAGCAGTTAGGGTGCTGGCAGGGGATCCTAGGATCCTGAGCTCGAATCCCGGTCGATCGTTGAATTAACACCAGGGTGGTTGACTCGGCCTGTTCATCCTTCCGAAGTAGGCAAATGGGGTACCAGCTCACTGGTAATTGGGGCACTGCGTCAGCGACACAAAGCGTTTCCAGAAAAATGATGCAACCAGAAACCACAGGCAGCATACGAAACAACAACAACAACAAAACAACATCAGGGGCACATTGATTTGTTTGAAATGTTACAAAACAAGTGTAATAGGTTTCACCTGTATGTAATCAGTGGTTTAACTTTTTAAAAAACATAGAGGCAATACCCCTGGCACTCACTTGGTAGAATAAACAGGATACTGCACCGACTAAGGGTACTTTAAACCAATTTAAATGGTTGCTAGAAAGACAGGGCAGAATGTAGAATCATACTAACATAATCATAAGATTTTAAACAAACAAAGAAAAAAAGACCTATTTTGGGGGGCAATCCCCCAGCCCCTCCCCCAACCCCATATACCTCCTAAGACCCCAATTTTTCTAATGCCTTGAACATTAATATTGGTACATCATGGGTGATTACAGTTGTGGTCAAGTTTCATCGAAATTGCGTGTGTAGTTTCTGAGAAGAAAGCAAATACCTATTTTGGGGGGCAACCCTCCCCCGTAGCCCCCTAAAGGGGCAGATTTTTAAAATGCCGTCAACATACTTTGGTACATCATGGGTGGTGAAGGTTGTGGTCAAGTTTCATTGAAATTCTGTGTGTAGTTTCAGAGAAGAAAGCAAATACCTATTTTGGGGGGCAACCCCTCTGTAGATCCCCAAATGGGCAGATTTTTAAAATGCCGTCAACATACTTTGGTACATCATGGGTGTTGAAGGTTGTGGTCAAGTTTCATCGAAATAGTGTGTGGAGTTTCAGAGGAAAAAGCAAATTCCTATTTTGGGGGGTCAAACCTGGATCCAATTTGACCCTGGTAAACCCCCTTAGACCCCGATATTTTAATGCCCTGAACAAACTTGAGTCACAACACAACAAATATCATTTGTGCCAAATGTGGTCGCAATCCCTTCAGCGGTTTTGGAGAAGAAGTTTCAAGTGTTTACGGACTGACTGACAAACTAACGGGCTGACGGACGGACAACGCGCCATCGCATAAGCTCCCCTGAACTTCGTTCCAGGTGAGCTAATTAAGCTCCCCCACTTATATCTAAGTATTTTAAGGTGCAACTCACTTGGTCAACCAACAAGGCAAACTTGAAGACCCATGAGCTCTCCAAAGAAGTCAGACATATAGTGGTGGAGAAGCACCATTCAGGAGAGGAATATAAGAAGATTTCAAAGTCGCTCTTCATCCCTTTGAGGATGGTGAAATCCATCATTAAGAAGTGTAAGACGTATCAAATCACCACCCAGACTCTACCCAGATCAGGTCGCCCATCCAAACTCAACAAGCAGGAAACTGGTTCCCAACAATGACTTTGAAAGATCTGCAAGGCTCTATGTCCAAGAAGGGGATCAGTGTTCATAAATCAACAATATCCTGTTCTCTTCACAAAGCTGGCTTCTATGGGCAGGTGGCAAGAAAGAAGCCATTCCTCAAAAAAGACTCATCTAAAAGCTTGTATGGAGTTTGCGATAAAGCATCTTAATGATACTGCAGGCATGTGGAGAAAAGTTTTTTGGTCAGACGAGATAAAAATCGAACTTTTTGGTCTAAATTAAAAATGTTACATCTGGTGCAAGCCAAAACAGCACATCACCCAGCAAACACCATCCCTACTGTCAAGCATAAGGCTTTGAATGAGTTAGGCCGTCTGAAAATAAGAGGGCTTAAGAAGAAGAAGAAGATGAAAAAGAAAAAGAAGAAAACGAGACTTACAAACAGGCTGTTTTGGGTCTGTCTTGTGTTACAGAAAGCAGAGGAAAGGAGAGCTACAAGGGAACTCGAAGCACAGGAGAGAAAAGCTGAAAGGGAGTTAAAGGACTGAGAAGCGGCGCGAGCAAAGTCGGCAGTCAGTCATTTTCATTTCATTGAGCAGTCATTTTCTGCTCTGCTCTCCTTTCCTCTCCTTTGAATGTCCTCAAAAGGTTTATTATTCAGGAACAGCTATCTAAAGTTTAGAAGGTTAACGTAAAATGATACAGGAAACCGAACCGGAAGAAAAGGAGGTGAAGAGGAAGAAGCAAAGTTGGAGAAGACGCGTGACGTCACGGCTCCATAGCGAGGCTGGTCTACCGAGAGTC
This sequence comes from Myxine glutinosa, assembly GCF_964187855.1. Taxonomy (NCBI): domain Eukaryota; kingdom Metazoa; phylum Chordata; class Myxini; order Myxiniformes; family Myxinidae; genus Myxine; species Myxine glutinosa. The sequence goes on from NC_136264.1 coordinate 14,055,459, forward strand.
GCGAGGGAATTTTGAGTTCCTTGAAGGGACATCCGGCGATAGGAATTATCGCTGGAGTGGAAAATCTGCGTCGTCAGATTTGGGGCGCTGAGATTTCGACGAATCCTCGCCTCGTCGCATCGGCTCAAGTAAGAGCTGTTGGCCATTTTGAACCCCGCGCTTCGGACACCTACAAACGGTTCGCCTCGTGTCATCTTCACCCCTAACATCCTACCGTTTGTCGGGGATGTGTGTGTGTGACCGCTTCGTCTCCAATTACGTTGCGGTTCGCTGAGTGAGCGGTGAAGGTGCCCCTCTGAAGGGCGCCGTTGTACAGTTTCGGCGGGGCGATCCCCATTGTCAACTGTACGCGATTCGAATATCGACTGGAGAGCGAGATTCGGGCTTCGACTGGATATTGTTCCAGCGACCGCTGAGGCGAATCACATTCGCCTTGGAAAAGGTTATCGAGACATTGAGGAGTGTCCTTTTTACTCGCTGGGAGCAGTGAGTTGTTTGACTTTATTGATGGTATATAGAGTGCACTCTCAATTGCCATTTGTTGTACGATTATCCCTGTGTGATTTTCAATATATTATTTGTTCATTTATAATCATTGGTGTGGTTTCACTATTGATTTCTAACACAGAGAATAACATATCTTTCTGCCGGGGCTCCTCTCGGGGTTCGGAGGTTTACCGAGACCAGGAGATTGTAGAGGACTCCGTAACACTTGAAAGACTTGGGAACACACCACATGCTCTAAGAACCACCAACCCCAAGTTAATGGGACATGACATAACAAAGATGTCTTTTACCCTGCGCTCGCGACCCAAAAAGCAGGATTAAGCAATTGGTTGCGTACGTATGTTGTACGTACAGTCTCTGCATTTTAACTTCATTCTCTCAGCAGACGTTAGTCCGATTGGCATACAATTTTCACCATTGTATGCATTTCACCATTGTATGTTGGATTTTAAAATGATAATTATGACGTCATATATCACGTGGTAAAGCTGCCATCTTGTTTAAAATTATTTAATCATTTTATTGGCAACTGTTGTTGCAATTGACACAAAATTTTCACCATAGTATGCGTCTATTTGTGTAGAACCTTTTAGTGATGGTGAGGACGCCACAGGTCACAAGGTATGGGCACCATCTTGGGAAAAACCGAAAAACTTTGGACCTCTATACCTCCCAAACTGCTCCATGGGAAAAAATTGAAACATTGCTCATTGTAAAGAACTCCGCATGAGGAATAAATGATGTTAACGATGATGTCATTGGTATATTCATTATGACGTCATAATTCGACAAGTACACCACTTAGTCCGATCAGTTTGAAATTTATTGAGCGTGATCTACGCAACAATTATATTGGAGAATGTAAATGTATGACGTCATCGGTCATGTGGTCTGCCAGCCATGTTGGATCAAAGTTTTTTTAAACCTTAAAAAAGAGAAGAGTTGGCTCGCACCAAGTTGATTGCGTGTGGTAAGTATTCCATGACTACCATCTAGTTTTTGTAAGGAACTCAATGAGCAAAAGTATTGAGATAACGCAATTCCACGGCATCACCACACCACTGCAAGAACCGCATCTGAACTAATGAATGAAGAAAGCCTATTTCATTTAATTCACCTATTTCACTTGATCTACACACTGACATATCCTGGAAAGGAGGTGCTCATTGAAGACCTTGGGGCTATGTTTGCAAACAATGAAAAGGATGGTAAAGACAAGATTCGTTTCGATCGGTGGGCTCACATCCTCTTCAAATTTCAAGTCAGTCAGATGAAATTTAGGATTTTAGAAATTCCACCTAAGCTGTTGACATTTGGCCTATGTTGACCTTTTGGTAAATGCTGACCTCAAAAATAATTGATGGTTGAATAATATGACCAAATTAAAAATCTTCTTCAGATTTTAAGTCAATCGGATGAAAATTGACGATTTTAGAAATCTGGCCTAGGTTGACCTTTTGACTTTTATGTCTCAAAATTAACTAATGGTAGAAATCCGAAATCTTCGAAACAAATCCTGTTCAAATTTCAAGTGAATCGGATGACAATTGAGGATTTCAGAAATCGCACCAAAGTTGTTTACCTTTAGCCTATGTTGACCTCAAAAATAATTGGTGGTTGAATTCAGGGACCTGATGTGCAAATCCTCTTCAAATTTTAAGTCCATCGAATGAAAATTGAGGATTTCAGAAATCTGACAAAAGTTGTTGACCTTTGGCCGATGATGACCTTTTTACCTCAAAACAAATAGGCTTCTTCCTTCTGACGAACTCTACCATTTGGTGAAGTTTTGTTGAGATTGGTTTGAAATTGTGACCTGTAGGCGATTGACATACAGAGAGACAGACAAACAGACAGACAGAAAGACAGAATAACGTACGTGACCAACCACTATACTTGTAAATTCTTAGATTTTCGCAAGTAACAAACAGACAGACAGACAGGGGTGAAAACAACCTACATCCACCTTCGGTGGTGGAGGTAAACATTGCACAACATAATTTTTTTCACATTCCCACAATGCATACTCATGCAGATCATGCTTGTAAAATATATGGTCATGCTTGTAAAATATATGGTCATGCTTGTAAAATATATGGTCATGATTGTAAAATATATGGTCATGCTTGTAAAATATATGGTCATGCTTGTAAAATATATGGTCATGATTGTAAAATATATGGTCATGCTTGTAAAATATATGGTCATGCTTGTAAAATATATGGCTATGCTTGTAAAATATATGGTCATAATTGTAAAACATATGGCCATGCTTGTAAAATATATGGTCATGCTTGTAAAATATATGGTCATGCTTGTAAAATATATGGTCGTGCTTGTAAAATATATGGTCATGCTTGTAAAATATATGGTCATGCTTGTAACATATATGGTCATGCTTGTAAAATATATGGTCATGCTTGTAAAATATATGGTCATGCTTGTAACATATTTGGTCATGCTTGTAAAATATATGGTCATGCTTGTAACATATATGGTCATGCTTGTAAAATATATGGTCATGCTTGTAACATATATGGTCATGCTTGTAAAATAAATGGTCATGCTTGTAAAATATATGGTCATGCTTGTAAAATATATGGTCATGCTTGTAACATATATGGTCATGCTTGTAAAATAAATGGTCATGCTTGTAAAATATATGGTCATGCTTGTAAAATATATGGTCATGCTTGTAAAATATATGGTCATGCTTGTAAAATATATGGTCATGCTTATAAAAGATATGGCCATGCTTGTAAAATATATGGTCATGATTGTAAAATATATGGTCATGATTGTAAAATATATGGTCATGCTTGTAAAAGATATGGTCATGCTTGTAAAATATATGGCCATGCTTGTAAAATATATGGTCATAATTATAAATATATGGTCATGCTTGTAAAATATATGGCCATGCTTGTAAAATATTTAGTCATGATTGTAAAATATATGGTCATGCTTGTAAAAGATATGGTCATGCTTGTAAAATATATGGCCATGCTTGTAAAATATATGGTCATAATTGTAAAATATATGGTCATGCCTGTAAAATATATGGCCATGCTTGTAAAATATATGGTCATGCTTGTAAAATATATGGTCATGCTTGTAAAATATATGGTCATGCTTGTAAAATATATGGTCATACTTGTAAAATATATGGTCATGCTTGTAAAATATATGGCCATGCTTGTAAAATATGTGGCTATGCTTGTAAAATATATGGTCATGCATGTAAAATATATGGTCATGCTTGTAAAATATATGGTCATGCTTGTAAAATATATGGTGATGCTTTTAAAATATATGGTCATACTTGTAAAATATATGGTCATGCTTGTAAAATATATGGCCATGCTTGTAAAATATGTGGCTATGCTTGTAAAATATATGGTCATGCATGTAAAATAGATGGTCATGCTTGTAAAATATATGGTCATGCTTGTAAAATATATGGCCATGCTTGTAAAATATGTGGCTATGCTTGTAAAATATATGGTCATGCATGTAAAACATATGGTCATGCTTGTAAAATATATGGTCATGCTTGTAAAATATATGGTCATGCTTGTAAAATATATGGTCATACTTGTAAAATATATGGTCATGCTTGTAAAATATATGGCCATGCTTGTAAAATATGTGGTCATGTTTTTAAAATATATGGTCATGCTTTTAAAATATATGGTCATGCTTGTAAAATATATGGTCATGCTTGTAAAATATATGGTCATGCTTGTAAAATATTTGGTCATGCTTGTAAAATATATGGTCATGCTTGTAAAATATTTGGTCATGCTTGTAAAATATATGGTCATGCTTGTAAAATATATGGTCATGCTTGTAAAATATCTGGTCATGCTTGTAAAATATATGGTCATGATTGTAAAATATATGGTCATGCTTGTAAAATATATGGTCATTCTTGTATAAGAAGAATGTTTAAGTAAGGGAAGGAAATGGGAAAAATTGCTCTGGGATTAAAAAATGGACAGGGGGCAGAGGGGAAGGGGTAAGGGATGAAAAGTAGGCATATTTCAAAAAAGTTTTGCTTCATTATATATTTTTTCTGCTCAGGCTGTACAAAAAATGACATAGGTTGGATACTGGGCAGTATTAGGTGGATAAGTGTCATAACACAAACATGCTAGCAGCTCAACACATTCTTGTTCAAGATCCCTGTGACAACTTTGTTGGCTTGGGTCCATCACTTTTAACTTTAAAGCAACTCAACAATCCTCGACTTGAGAGCTGAATTGTCTATCTCCATTTCCTTTTTTATTTGGTTACTATGCACAAAACCTTATTCATGCCAATGACCACCAATGTTTTGTATCCTTCATTCTTGCAGGTACATGGCGATAATACATCCACTTCGTCCACGCCTCTCAGCTTCAACCACCAAGATGATGATAGTGGCTATATGGCTATTTGCAGTGATATTGGCAATGCCTCCATGCCTGCATGCTACTCTCAACCACTACAGTGATCGTGACATTTGCTTCGTCAATTGGCCGAACTATGATCACTGGGACACAAAGTTCATGTGAGTTTCAGTGACATTGAGAGAATAGGTCATTCTTGCATTTTAAAGACTGAAAATTGTAGTATTATGCACATTCAATTATACTAATTCAAATTGTGTGTGTGTGTGTGTGTGTGTGTGTGTGTGTGTGTGTGTGTGTGTGTGTGTGTGTGTGTGTGTGTGTGTGTGTGTGTGTGTGTGTGTGTCTGTGTGTAAAATAAAATAATAAAAGAGAGATAGAATTGTGAGGAACAGAAATGAAAAAACGAGATGTGTGTGTGTATATATATATTGTTACGGATCCCGGTTCTGTCGACGTACTAAGGGGGGGTTTAAGTCCCCGTTTCCCCTCAGACACCGGGTCCATGGGCCATACGCACCCGACGGGTTGCGGAGCAACTCCAATTGCCAATCCACCAATCACGGGTCGAAGGGTTATCGATTGTGACCCGAATACCTTCGAGACCACGTGGCCGGGAAGACCGGGAATTGAACCCCTCGCGTTCCCACACCTTATTCCAATCAGGTGCGCAGAGCGGGTTGCACGGTGTGGGTCGCGGCCTCACCCTGCGTGATCTACGGGCCTAATTGAGCAACTGGATTTAGTTTCAGACGATACTGGGTCAATGGGGATAAGGACGCACACGAGCAGGTAGAAAGGAAACAAAATGTGCATGTCTTTTATTTACAATGGCACAGAAAAAAGGAGAGGTGAGGAAGGGAATGGCCCCGGAGAGGGAGAGGTGAGGCAGGGATTGTGGGGAGTGGAAGGGGGAGTGGTGGGGGATGGGAAAGATATACTACACATACATATTTGGGGGGGGGTGGCTTTGACAGCCCCTCCGTTTTGGGGGAGGGAGGGGGAAGGGAAAGAGGGCAAATTTACCTGTGCAAAGAGTTCTTTAACCTCAGTGTTACCCAGGTAAAAAAAGGAAATTGTAATACCCTCTACCACTAACACCAGGTGGCGCTACACAGTACACATTTACATAGAGAATTTACGCCCCTTCCCTGGTCCCCCACACTCCTGCATGAGGCCGCGGCCACATGGCCTATGTTACCCTCCCCAGACAAAGTTGTATTTGTATTTGTACCCTCAGTAAAGTATATGTGTTTATAGCTGGAGTACCCAGTGTTGCTCAAGAGAAAAAGAAACATTAACATATTTGAAATGAGGGCAAATATAATGGAAAAGCAATTACATCCAAATCAGAATCTATCACAAATGTCAAATTATCATCTTACCTTTTCGTTGAATATATGCTGGTTAATGTACTGTTGATCACGTTTCTGAGTTAAGTATGATGACGTTCATGAAGAAGAAGAATCCTTACCAACAACTTCGACTGCTTCCGGTATTGTTTGATTATTTGTGTTCAAATGTCTGGTAATTGTTTTGTATTTATTTATGCGAATGTGTACTTGTATATAACTGTCATTAATCAAAAAGGTTTCGGCACTAAAGAGCGATTTATTAATTTTTTTAAATCCAAGAAAACGAACTTATTTTTATTTTTAAAGATTTTTTTTTTGGCCCAAAACACTCCCAGGCACTCACTGATGAACCTCTGAAAGTTTGACGAAGATTCGTTCAGCCATCTCTGAGAAAAATGGCGACACACAGACCAACGGCTCTCTTATATAGTACCTGCAGAAGTACCCGGTGTTGCCGGGCGGGGGGGGGGGGGGGGGGGGAGCGGGATGGGCGGTGAGGGGAGGGGGGCAAGGGGAATGGAGGGGGGAGGGGGAGAGAGTGGGAGGAGAGTGTGAGGGGGGGGGGGGAAGTTGAGGGGAAGGGAGAAGGGGGGGAGGCAGGAGAGGAAGGGGGTTCATATATATGCTGGTGGGTGAATGTGGCATTCATCACGTTTCGGAGTTAAGTGTGATGCCGATCAGGAAGAAGAGGCCATACTACCAACTTCGTACACTTCCAGAATTGTTTGATTTATTTGTGTTCAAATGTCTGGTGATTGTTTTGTATTTATTTATGTGAATGTGTACTTGTATATAACTGTCATTAATTCTAAAAGGCTTAGGCACCATCGAACGATTTTTTTTTTTAACTCCAAAAAAAAGGTTGAAAAAAAAAATTCTATATATATATATATATATATATATATATATATATATTGTTGCGGATATGAGATTGGCCTCCATCCATATCCGCTTGTAAATATTCCCCTATTTCCTCCATACTTCCCAACTATCCCCAATCCCCCATTCCCTAGTCCCATTTTCTGTAAAAAACACTCTGTAGACCCGACCTCCCCCTATTTCCCCCATTAAATGTCGCATCCAGGTCCACCGCATCTCACGTAGACAACTATAGGACATCTTGCTAGTTATTCTTAGTCTATGTCAGTTAAGGACTCGTTTCCATTAATTCTGACTCTTCATTGCACCAGAATGTGATTGTATGGCACCGTTAGGAAGTTTAGGACCTCCCAATACCTCCCCGCAGCTCTTCCTCATGGTACAACAACAACAACAACAACAACAACAGCGGCGGCGGCGCGGGGAGTGCGCGTCCTCACTCCGGCTTGGTTGGTAGGGGGTGTTGGGAGGGCACCAAGCCTTTCCCACGAGCCACCATCGACCATGTGCTCGACGGGGTTACCAAGTAGGGGCTCGCTGTCAGCTCCTCGTCAAGGGCGGAGCCCGGTAACCCCCGCACCCAATAGAAGCGGCGGACCGATCCCATCTGGGGCGGAGCCAACGAGCCGAGGGCGTGTCACTCCCCGCTGAGCATGCGCAGGAAGAGGGAGGTGACGTCAGATGCGCCCTCAGCTTGGAGAGAGAAGGACGCCACCTCCGAGCGCTGTGACACCTCCCCGCATCTCTGGACTGGACCGTGCTTGATTCTGTCCCTGAGCCAAGGTGCACCTTGTGCTATCGACTGCCTGTCCTTCCCTGCCATCAATCCCTGTGTAAGTCAGTCTTGTTCCGTTTGTCTGTGGTCTGTCTGGGCTAGATAAGATTGTGTCTAAGTGCCTATCTCTTCTGTGTCTTTACCTCATTACCTTGTAATCTATCCCTTTTCTCCCCCACTAATTATATCCTCCTCCGGAGGTCTTGAGAACTGTACCCCTTGCGTCGTTTCCTTTATCCCAGTCGTTGTGTCCTTTCCATCATTGATTTAGCGTAGCGCGATTTGGCCAACGTTCGAGTGGAATCGGGTGAGTTGGGGGTAATCGGGTAAACTGTGCGAACACGGCGGCCATTCCGCTCGGCCCATCATAACATCTAAGCCGTGTCCGTAACAATATATATATATATACAGTGAAACCTTGACTTACGAGTGCACCAACTTACGAGTTTTCCGAGATACGAGCCGTCGCTCCGGCGGTTTATTGCTTTGAGATGCGAGCCGAGATCTGAGTTACGAGGTTACACCACCCGCCACCAAGTGGGTTCCGGTCACGTGGTTATCTTGCCGTGCAACCATCTCTGCCGTATATCGCTGCTGCTTTGTTTTCGCATTTTGGTTATTTTGGAGCTGACGCCACCCGCCACCAGGTGGGTTCAGGTCACGTGGTTATCTTGCCGTGCAACCATCTCTGCCGTATATCGCTGCTGCTTTGTTTTCGCATTTTGGTTATTTTGGAGCTGACGCCACCCGCCACCAGGTGGGTTCAGGTCACGTGGTTATCTTGCCGTGCAACCATCTCTGCCATATATAGCTGCTGATTTGTTTTCGCATTTTGGTTATTTTGGAAAATTTCTTAGTTTTAACCATGGGTCCTAAGAAATTGAGTGCCAAGGGCAGTACTGAGAAGAAGAAGAGGATGATGTGCTTGGATATAAAACACGCAATCGTCGAAAAACATGAGCGAGGTGTGCGTGTTGTCGACTTGGTGAGGCAGTACGATCGTAGTACTTCTACGATATGTACGATTTTGAAGCAGAAGGAGTCGATAAAGGCTATAACGCCAGCCAAGGGCGTTACGATTATTTCAAAGCTCCGGACCTCTATCCATGAAGAGATGGAGAAGTTGTTGTTTGTGTGGTTGACGGAGAAGCAGCTCGCAGGATGCTGAGGAGGACGTATATAACGGCAGAGGAGAAGAGCATGCCAGGCCACAACTTGTTCAGAGTGCCGGCGATAGCTCGCCTTCTCTTTGTGGAAAACACGGTGAGATCCTTAACATCCAACAACTAATGGGACACAAACGGGGCGCCCAGTTTAGCGGTACACACATTGATGAATCACTCTGCCTGTGATTCACCCATGACAGGTTATAGCTGGGTCGGGATTCAAACCCAGGCTGGACAGTTTAGAGTCAAGTGTGCGTACCTCCAGTCCAGGCCATCCTGCCAACTTGTATGCTGCATACAGGTGAAATATAAAGCGCGAGATATTTTTATATATACTGTATATTTAAAAAAAAATTGGTGTGGTTTTTGGCGGGCTGGAACGGATTAATAGCATTTCAATGCATTTTAATGGGGAAATTTAATTTGAGAAACGAGCAAATTGAGTTACGAGCTCGGTCACAGAACGAATTAAACTCGTAAGTCAAGGTTTCACTGTATATATATATATATATATATATATATATATATATATATATATATATATATATATATATATATATATGTATATATATATATATTAGCTTAAAACACTCACAGGCACTCACTGATGAACCTGTGAAAGTTTGACGAAGATCCGTTCAGCCAACTCTGATGACAAAAATGGCGACATACAGACAGACAGACAGACACACACACACACACAGACCAACATCTCTCTTATATATATATATATATATATATATATATATATATATATATATATATATATATATATATATACATATATATATATATATATACAGAATTGGTATTTAATATGGAATTTTTTTTTTTTCTTGACTTAGGTTTACTTTCTGAACTCAGTATATCAATCTGGTGAGTTTATTTTACGCTTCGGTGATTTCTTTGTTTAAAGAACCATGTCACTGATTGTCTGTCACAGCAAGAAGTCAATAACAGGATTATATCACAGGTGGCGTGACAAAATGTAAGGACAGGTACATTTGACGATTGGCTTCACAATCGGGCATATAAGGGTTGTTGCGTTCTGTATTAGCGGAAAACAACTGCTGCATGTCTACAAAAGTTATTGCCGCTTCCTCTGGACATGGTCCGTCAACTCGACAATGCTGTTTGTCATGGAGTGGTGGCTTTACAAAATTCCGGCATGAAACAGTGTGCTATTGCTCGGCAGTATGGCATCACTCAAGGTCAGGTGTCAAAGATCCTGAAACGAAATGCTCAAAGGGGTGTCCTTACTCCAAGACCGAGGCCAGGACGTCCCCGCAGAACCACAAGGAGGGATGAGCGCCAGCTGAACTGATTAGTCCGCAATGGCCTACCAAGTCAGCTAATCGGCTTTGGGCTGAGTGGCAGCAACTGACAAATGTGCCTGTATCCAGAAGGCTAGTCAACCAACGACTCGTTCAAGCAGGCTATTGTGCCAGGCGTCCCCTGAGAAAGCCACGCCTGACCAGACAACACCGCCAGCGCCGATTGCAGTGGGCCAGAGAGCACGGTTAATGGCAGACAGGACACTGGAATCACGTGATCTTCAGTGACGAGTCTTGATTTCTGGTCTATCGTCAAGATGGCCGCGTCCGAGTGCGCGACAAGTGCATGAAGCCTACAACGAAGATTGTATAGTGCCAAGAGTCCAAGCTGGAGGTGGTGGGTTGACCGTTTGGGCTGCTTTTCATGCAAGGGGGAAAAACTGACCTGGTTGTTCTGAATGGAAACCTGAACCAGTTCAAGTACAGGGCCATTCTGGAAGAAACATTGCTTCCATTTGCTCGTGCAGCCTTTCGAGGAAACGTTTTCTTCCAAGATGACAATGCACGGCCTCATCATGCTCGCATGATCCAACACTTTCTTGCTGACCATGGTGTGGAGCATATGGAGTGGCCTGCCATGTCCCCGGATATGAATCCGATAGAGAACTTGTGGGCAGAATTAACGCGTCAAATCGATAACTTGGACCAGCAGCTTACCTCTGTGCATGAATTGCAGCAGGCTATTGTCACTGCATGGCAAGCGATGATATATATTGTTGCGAATATGGAATTTGGCCTCCATATCCGCTTGTAAATATTCCCCTATTTTCTCCAATACTCCCCAACTTTCCCCGATCCCCCATTCCCTAGTCCCATTGCATGTAAATAACAATCAGTAGAGCCGACCTTCCCCTTATTCCCCCATTAAATGTCGTGCCCAGGTCCACCGCACCACACGTAGACAACTTTCGGACATCTTCCTAGTTATTCTTATTCTATGTCAGTTAAGGCCTCGTTTCCATTAATTATGACTCTTCGTTGCACCAGAATGTGATTATATGGCATCAGTAGTGAGTTTAGGACCTTTCCCATACCTCCTTCCATCTTCTTCCCCAACAATTACAACAACAACAGAGGAGATGGCGGCGGAGCGGGGGAGGATGCGTCCTCACACCGGCTCGATTAGCTCCAGACCATGCGCTCCACGGGGTTACCACGAAGGGGCTCCTTGTCAGCTCCTCGTCAAGGGCGGAGCCTGGTAAACCCCCCGCACGCACCCAATGAGAAGCAACGTGCCGATTCCACGAGGCGGAGCTAACGAGCCGAGGGCGTGTCACTCCCCGCCGGATATAGGCGGCCCCGCGCCGGATGTGACGAGAGATGCGCACCCAGCTTGGAGAAGGAAAGCCACCTGCGAGCGCTGAGTCAGATGCGCCCCCAGCTTGAGCAGACAAGACGCCATCCGAGCGCTGCGACCTCCCCGCATCTCTGGACCGGACCGTACTGTACCCTGCCCCGAGCCCAGGAGGACCTGGAGCCATCGATCCTGCCTTTCCTAGCCATCAAACCCCCGTGTGAGTCAGCCGTTGTCCCGTGTGTCTGTCGTCTGTCCGGGGTTAATATAAGAGTGTGTCTAAGTGCCTGTCTTCCTGTAATATACCTCTAGCCCCTGTAATCTAACCTTTTCCGTACGAATATACTTGAGAATCGAAACATTGGTGTCGTATTGTGTTATTGTAATCCAGCCGGGTGTCTTCTTTTTCTTATTGAGCCAGCGTGGCGCGGCTTCGTCAACGTCGAGTATAGTCGGGTAATTTGTGCGGACACGACGGCCATTCCGCTCGGCCCACTTTAACATCAAAGTCGTGTCTGTAACAATTGGTGTCAGGAGTGGGATTCGAACCTGGGACTAAATTTATTTAGCCCAAATTTTGGACACCAATTGTGTTAGTACGGTAACAATTGGTGTCAGGAGTGGGATTCGGACCCGGGACTAAATTAGTTAGGCCCAAATTTTGGGAGGGAAAATCGATTCGGAGCGCGTACTGCGCTCGACGAAATTATAACGAAAAAAAAAAAATTGGATTTGTTTTACGAAACTCGAATTTTGCAAGTCGCGCTATGGCGGATCAAGACGGCTGGGGTCCGGTAGGGGAGAGTGAAGCAGGGTCGGTCCAGGACCAAATTGAGGGACAAGAGGAGAGCAAAGCAGTGAGGGCGGCAGGTTCGCAAAATAGCGCCGTCACGCACGAAGTAGCGGGCGCGCAAAAAGGCGCCTCGCACGAGCGTGCGGTAGCCGAGCCGGCTGTATCAGCGGGCTTTAACATGCAGCCGATTGACATGCAGGCCCTCATTGCGCAGTTACAGGCAGCTGTACAGATGAGTATGGGGAGCCAAATTGAGCGATTGGGTGAGCGGTTGGGGAACCGGATGGATGCTCAGGGTGAGCGATTGGAGGGCCAAATGGGGGTAATGAGGGACGAAGCGAGGGCTCGGAGTGAGCAATTGGGGGTAATGAGGGACGAAGCGAGGGCTCAGAGTGAGCAAATGGGGGTAATGAGGGACGAAGCGAGGGGTACCAGTGAGGGGTTAGACAATAATTTTGAGGAGTTAGACAAGAAATTTGGGAAGATAGACAATAATTTTGAGGGGTTAGACAACGGGATAAAAGAAGTGAAAAATGGGTTAATGGGGGTAGAAAATAGAATGGCTGCCCAGGAGAATCAGATAGAGGGAGTGAAAAATGGGTTAGAGGGGTTAGAAAACAGTATGGAAGGCAAATTGAGGGACATGAGGGACCAAGCGGAAAGGGAAGTTAAACAAATGGAGCAGCAGATAGAGGGGGTCAGAATGGGGGTAGAAACCAAACTGGATGCTCACAGGGAGGAAATGGAGCAGATGAGGGTGGCATCTGGGCAGGAGATGCAAGTGATGGGAGAGGAGATCAGAAGAGGAGTGAGTGAGGAGGTCGGAGGAGTGCGCGAGGAGGTGAGGCACTGTGAGGAGCACATGGAAAAGGAGGTGAGAAAGGCGACTGTAAAGTTACAAGGGGGCATAGAGGACCTGACGCAAGAGGTGGAGCAGCTGACGGTGGGACAGACGGAGTTAGTGGAGCAGGTTCAAAGGAACACTGCGGTATTAGGAGGTTTAAAGGCGACACAGAAAGAACTAAAAGATGACTTGATAGCGACAAAGAGGGAATGTCAGATGGTACGTGAGGGACTGACAACGAGGTTGGACGAGGTGATAGAGGTAATGGAGACGAAGGACCGGCAGGTGAGGACGCACATGGAAACGGTCAAGGTAGCCTTAGAGGATGAGCTTGAGGAGACGTACCGGGGAATAAAAGAGGTGAAGCACAAATTAGAAGAAGTGGAAGAAGGGATGAGCGAAATTAAGAAGCGACGGAGAGGGGATAACAAAGAGATAAAAGAGGAGATAAAAGAATTGGTCCAAAGTCTGTGTTTGGATCGTGATGATGTGCTCATTAACCGGATGAGGGATTCGCAGGTGATGGAGGAGAAGCGAAGAGAGAGAGGACCCGGTGTAAGTGGTGACCAATATGGTCGTGCGTATGATGCGCCAGGGGATTTAAGAAGCTTGGGGGTCGAGATGGACCCGGGTGTTCGTGAGAGGCCGTGGGTGAAGTGTGCGACCGGTCTGGTGTGCGAAAAAGGAGGTGTGCGAGAAAGTCCGACTCTGGGGTGTGTGAGGAAAAAGTGCGTGCCAAGGAGTGAGGGTGCTGGCGAGAGTGAGTCGGTCGTAGCGCGTGTGCGAGGGAGCACATGGAAGCGCGGTGTGGTGAGTGTTACAGAGGGTGTGACGGGAGAGTGTGCGCAAGAGTGTGCGCGAGAAAGGTGTGTGACGGACAGGTGCATGAGGAAAGAGTGCGCTGTCAGAAGTAAGGAAGAGTGTCCACCTGTGGTGAGTGTTACAGAGGGTGTAACGGGAGAGTGTGCGCGAGAAAGGTGTGTGACGGACAGGTGCACGAGGAAAGAGTGCGCTGTCAAGAGTAAGGGTGAGTGCGCTGTCAAGAATGGAGGTGAAAGTAGTGAGAGTGACATGGAGCGTGAGTTAGTTGTGACAGGTGAGCGAGGATGTACACCTGGGATGGAAGGATGCACACCTGGAATGGTAGAGCGTGAGTGGGAATGCACGCTGGAGTTGGTGGTGAGGCACGTGGTTGGGTGTGCGAATGAGAGCACACCTGTGATTGTCACAGAGGAGGTGACCGAGGAGGGGGCGCGAAGCGGTGTATTGGTGAGGTGTGCGAGCAACGAATGTGTGCCAAAGTGTTCGGTGGTCAGGTGTGTGACCAAGGCTGTGAGTGGAATGGGTGTACCTGGGTGTGTAAGGAACGGTACAAGGAGCAAGGAACGGGCTGCGGGGTGTAAGCAAGCAGGTGAAGCATCGACGGTGACCGGGTTAAAGGTTAGGTCGACTTTTAGCCGAAGCGGGCCCTCGGTGCGTGCCGGGCTTCGCGTGCCGCGAGAACCAGCGGGGATCCGAACCACGGCGGTTTCGAAAGAACCGCCGTGCGCGATCCACGCTGGGCCTCGCTTTGAACGGCCGCGTCCAGGCTCCACTAGGCGGAGTTGGCAGCCCGATAGGAAGGGTCGTTATGGCGACCACGTTTTGTTGAGACGTGCCGGCAGGTCGAGATCGGGACCTTGGATGGCTCCACGCCGAGGTGATGCGTGGGATCTCGGCCCGGGTAAACCCCCGTCCCTGCACCGAGTGCCGGACGTGTCCAGCCGCTGGCACAGAACAACCCGCATTCATGGCTTGGCTTTACGAAGCCGGGTTTTGGACAGGGATTGGCGCACCGAGAGGTATTAGTGAGTAGACTGGGTGATGAGGTTAGTGTTTTGGACCCAAAATTAGAGAAGAACAAAATTTGATGATTGGCAAGGGATTGGCAGTAGTGATTGGCAGATGATGGGCAGTGATTGGCAAATTTTTGATTTATTGAAATTTGATGTGCAAAATTGGTAGTGAGAGACCCCCGATGTGGTGGGATGGCAAATCCACCATCTTTCCCATAGGGGGGCAAAGGAGCAATAGCTTATGGGGTGTATGGCAGTGAAAACTAGCCCGGGTGGGTTAGGATATGGTGTGTAGGGATCTAGCGAGGATTGACATTAGGTGACGTTAAGGTTAGTTAGTGACTGATACCTGTAGTGGGGACGCAGGTAGATTAGTATGGATGATAATGACGTGGGAGCGCAATAGTTTAAAGGGACGACTGGGAAGCGCAAGTTTCAGAAGGGAGTAGTTAGCTGAGATGATGCTGTGTGTGTGAGAATTGAACAGGTGTGATTGCACAGGTGTGCAACTGGACAGGTGTGTGGAGCAGTGTATGAGTAGTGAGTGTGTGGATCAGCGCGAATGCGCTTGGGGAGAGAAGGGTGCAGGTGGCACCAGGTGTGAGAGCACAGGTGTGCAAGTACAGGTGTGTGGAGAAAGTTGGAGTAAGTGGTACGGAGTGGTGTGCATGGTGCGAAGGTGTGGATGGGGGAAGAGTGGACCCCCATCACGGATACCCGGGGCGGGTAGTGTAAGTGTTAGGTAGAGGGTGCAGGTAAATTGTGGTTGGATATTGGCATCTGTGGTGCGGTTGCAGAATGGTGTTGTGAATGGGTGCATTAGTGTTGTGGAAATGGCTGGGCGTGTAGCTTGTTAGTGTGTGTAGTTGGTTGAGCACTCCACCACTGTGAGGATGTCGGCCAGGTGAGGCCGCAGGTGGGCTCTGGGAGCCGGTAGAGTTGTGGATGGGGCCCGAGGATCCGGAGGACGGACCCGGGTAGCCCAGTGCCAGAGAGGGCACCGAGTGGGGAGAGTGCGAGAGGGCCTTCCCCAGGTAGTTAGGTTAGGGTAAGGAGCAGGTAAGCTCGGAGGCAACCGCAGTGGTGGAGGTGTGCAGGTGGGTAGACCCACTGGGAGAGGTACACGCCACAGCCCAGAAATTGTGCGAGGGCACCGGGAGATGAATCGGGGGAGTGAGACCCCAAATTGAAGAGCACCACAGTTTGGCCAATGGGAATTGGTTTTTAGAACCCATAGTGTAAGAGGGCCAATGGTTTGGCCGGAGGAAGACCCCGGGTAGTGTAAAGTTGTTAAAGTCATTTAGGAAATAGTTAGGATTGATGAACCTGTCGCACCATACGCAGCCACTTACCTGTGGTGATGATGATGACTCCACACCTGTGTTTTCTTTGTTTGTTGCAGGAAATGAGATTGCTGTGGATTTGTGAGACGCATCACGACGTGGATGAGACATTGGGGTGATTCCATCTCTCCCTCCTTCGGAGGGACTGATGATGAGTTGGAGATGGCAAATTATGATGTTGAGTTGGAGATGGCAAATTTTGATGAGAGTTGAAAATGGCAAATTTGATTGGTTAGGAGGGAGAGAAGACGAATTTGGTATATGGGAGGAACGGGGAAGACAGTAGGGATGTTTGTTGATTTGTAAAGTAGATGTTTATGGGTAGTGTTGTGTTTTGTGGATACAGTAAGGGGTAAGGGAGGGGCCATGTAGGTTACCTGGTGGGGGGGGGGGGCGTACGATAGGAACGTACCTGTCTCACCTGGTTCCCATGTGCCCCCAGGGTGCATCACCTTACATTGCGTGCACTTTTGCGCCCTTACCACCTTACTCACTTGTCTGCTTCTTTTGTCTCCCACCTCCGAGGATCTGGCTTTGGGGTAGAGAGAGAGGAGAGAGAGGTGCTGGCTGCGCAGTTGTGGGCCTGCACTTTCGCTGTTTGCTGCCGGGATCGATACACCATATGGACCGCAATGTTTGTGGCCACCCACAATGGACCGCAGTTCGTTTGCGGCCAAGCACCACCCGGGGATGGACCTATGGGTCAACGTGGCACCTATGCCATACAGGTGAACCACTTTTAGTTGACACCAAGTGCACCACAAGAAGAGCAAGAGACACCTGCAGGGTTAGGGGTTGTCGCATTTATTTTTAATCATTGAACAATGGTGACTGCACCGATTGGTGGTGGGGTGGTGCTTTTGATGCTGGGAAAGGGTGCTCTGCACGTTATTAAAGGCCGTCGGCCACAGGGCACTCGTGGGTTGGTGTATCGATGTTGGCAAGCGCGCTCTCTCTATGCATAACATCTGCATGTGTTCCTCCAAAAACAGGTCCTGGATCGTAGTGTAAATAGCAGCGTAGTCTTGTAAATAATGCTCCCTACCGGCTGTATGTTTAGTTTGAGAATTCTTTCCGGATTCGGTTATCCTGTGGGTGTGTTTCTGTGAGGAGAAGGGTGCAACGTCGCAGGGGGACATATTTACTCATTTG